>NC_057812.1:543146597-543269922 GCF_018294505.1 Triticum aestivum | reverse complement strand
AATTGGGGCCGCCAGATATTTCAATCCGAAACGTGGAAGCGCGAACTTATATTGCCGTCGTCCTTTTCTTTGGGGGGGGGAGGGGGGTGGGTGGCTGGGTGCTACGCATCTGTCCGACACACACGACCACCCCGACAGGACTATGCTTCGGTGCCTTAAGGCACCGAAGCAGCGTCCACCCCGACACGACCCTGGTTTGCCTAGTGCACCTACATTTGAGAATGCAAACGAATCTTCTTTCATTTGCAAACGAATCTGTATGTATTACCATGCCCGTGTTTTCCTTGCAATAATTAGTCATTCGAAACGAGATACTCCATCCGTTCACTTTTGTAAGTCATTTCAGACAACTTAAAATGAACTGTTTTGCACATTGTCTAAAATGTCTTCAAGGTCTTATAAAAGTGAACAGAGGGAGTACTATAAATTAATTAATGAGGAGTTATTTGAAAAAAATCGAAACGGTACCCACGCTAACGTGGATTAGAGTGTGTGTCACATAATTAGTTATTTGAATTAGAGTGTGTGTCACGTAGTTAGTTATTTGAATTAGAGTGTGTGTCACGTAGTGATCTCTAATTCTAACGTGGATTTCGCATTTCACTGTATCCACGCTACTTTTTTAATACAAATTCATATGTATATGATGAACACCATGGTAGTGAGAAAACTTTTGGATGGATTCAAACATATGACCTACAACATAGCACAACAAACTGAGTCAATGTCAATTTTTCGAAACTTAGTATGGCACGAATTCGAAATAATTACCCGTATTCCTGGTCCTCGGTTCAAATCTTACAATGTACACCGAATTGAAACATCCATATTAAGTCTCGTACTATGTACATTCAAATGTTGTTTTTAGCCCCCCCCGCACAAATGCTACATACTTCCTGTATCGGTCAATCTTCGTCTCCTAACCACCTTAGGAAGCTATCGGTTTCCAACACACGTTCATTCTTTCTCTCCATGTTTCGATCTCTAGGTCTCTCAACTACACAACCCCTTTTTCCACTCTGTTACCAAATGTATTTACCTCACACACCCGCCATTGCACCCCATGCCGAGCTCTCTCTCTCTCTCCCCCTCTCCCTCTCACCCTCTCGCGCTAAATACATGCATTGCCTATCTATGCACATGCACGCACGTTGTATATCTAGGTCACTCCCTCGAGACTGTCTCACTCTTTCTTCCACACAGCGGGCCCCACTCGCTCAATCTCGCTCTCTTTATCCGAGTCTCGTTTAACCTTGTTTTCTTTCACACACAAATGATATATCTCCCTATTCGGGCCTCAATCGACACACTCTATACTCTCTCACGCAGATTGTCTATCTAGGTCAGTCCATCCAAGCCGCCACCACTCTTTCGACCTCATGGTGGGCCATGGTCACTCAATCTCTCTCTCTCTCTCTCTCTCTCCGTATGTCTCGATTGACCTCGCTCTTTCTCGGACAAAAACGATATATCACCATGTTTGAGCCCAATTTGTCCTATTCACATTGTATACTCTCTCACGCACATCGTCTATCTAGGTCACTCTCTCCAACCCGTCTCACTCTTTCGATCGCACGGTGACCCTATGTGATCGGTTGACCTTGCTTCCTCCCACGACCAAAATATATCTACACGTCTGTGACTGGATCATCTCTCAACTCTATCTTACAGCCCCCACCCTTGCCAAAAAGCTCAATCGAACAATATCTCTCCAGAGCATATATATTTTTTCAATGAATGTCGGACCACACTCACTTTGTCTCTCTATCTATATGTCTCTCGATTGACCTCGCTTTCTCACACCGTATCTTCCACGCATTGAAGCTACTACCTCTCCATCCCTCGCAAAGCCGGAGCTATTTACATTGCGAGGGGCACTCCAACCTTGGATTAATTTGTGTAGGCATTTATTCCAGTCGGTTTAGATTATATTTTCGTAGCATTCGGCCCACAACTACTCCAATCACCGTAGCGGGTAATTAAGCTACGGGGAGCACCTAATATGAGCACCGGGGAGCCGTTGGATCGAAGATGCAGCGGCACACACGAGGCCTGAATGTTTTATTTGCAAAAAAACCTTTGGAGAGTTTGGAAATTGCGCATAATTACAAAGACTACTCCCAAGCCATTGGATCTCACTTCCAACGGTGTAAAAAACTCGTATCACCATATTATCTAAGCTGCGGGGTGGATGTGATATTCTATGCCACTGTCATTTTTGTTCGTAAACTTGCAAAAAAACGTGTTACTCGTGCCGTTACTTGTCTAACCGCGCAAAGTGTTTGTTCAAAAAAACCATCCTACACTGAAATATCGGAACAACACACAGGGGTCCCACTTATCATTAATCAAATTTGGACCTAAAACTAACAAATGTAAAAGACGAGATTCGAACTGGCAACCTGGACTACAAAGCGTAAGTCGATAGCCTGAAAAAATGAACGGTTGTTGGCTTTGTACCATAACTTGATTTTATAGAGTACTTGCGTTGAGTAGAGTAGAGGGAGTGCCTCGTCAACGCGTGCATGACCGTTATCTCACTTACTGGTGGGTCCCAGGTCTGCGATCTCAATCTCTCTTCTCTCCATCGTCTAACCTTTGCACGGGCACACACGAAGAGCGGCGCTAGCTTGCCGTGGTGTTATTACAACTAAAAAACTTGGAAAATAGAAGAATCGCCTAGAACAAGAGACGTTGTGGCTGGTCGAGACAGAGCTAACCACATCTATCCTCCGTGCCACGTTTGCATGATGAAGCTGTGTGGCTAGTGGGCTGTTTTCAACCGACTGGCTGGGTCCCGAGGTCGAACCATAGGTACTACGCCTGATACAGTATATTTTTACACGCACATTTTTCCTCCGTGCCGAGACGTGGCACACCCTACCGCGCGGTTTTGGGGTCCTCCCGGGTGGTGCACGCATATATTATTCCTGACGTGGGACGCCCTACCGCGCGTTTTCTGGGTCCTCCTCGATCGTAGCACCGAAGCAAGTAAATGAGTCGTCAAATCACGAAAGACCACCTTTCCTGCCGAGTACATCAGTGAAGCACAGTGGCTAGCTAGTTGGGCTAGTTCGACCGATTAGCTAGGCCGCCGCCACATTTGTTTTTTCACCCCTTTTTTTATCTACTTGCCGACAGGTAAATTTAAATATCCACCGCGGCGTTGCTCTGGTGTTTGGGTTCGGCAGGATTTTTAATTTTTTGATTGATGGGAGCAGGCGCGGGAGGATTTTTGTTTTTTTGATTGACGGGAGCAGGCGCAGAAGCAATTAGTCACGATGACTCCGCCTGTACCCACTGCTCCCTGATGTGAGAAGTCGTCGACTGGTGTTTTGCCGTGGTGAAAACCAAAAGATTCCCCGCTCCCTCTGCCTTCCCGTAGATTGCATTGCCTTTCAGCCGTTTCGCCCCCTTTGCTTCCTCTCCCCATTGCTTCTACCTGGTGCCATGGCGGCGTAGCAGATCACGGAGTCCGAGGTGAGACTCCTGACACAGGAGCTCCATGCCAAGGATGCGGAGCTCTGGGCCAAGGACGTGGAGCTCCGTGAGCTCAAGGAGGAGAGGAGTGCCATGCTCCTCCGTTATGTGCGGGAGTTCACGGAGCTTCAAAAGCGGCAGGCGTCCACCACAAAGATGCTCGAGGCGTCGGTGGGGTTGCTGCAGAAAGCGGGAGATATGATAGGCTGTCAGGGGAGCTGGCTGGAGCGCGAGCAGGCCGATCGTGACGAGGTCCAGGATCGCCTCAGCCACTTGGTGAACCAAGTTGCCACGCACGTGTTGCGGCTGCGCGATGCCTACCGTCATGCCAGCGCGACGATGCCGGCCGTCGGGCTAAACCCGTTCGACCACCCGGTCGACTTCAACGAGCTGCGGCTTCCTGACCTGGTCTCCTTCTTCACCTATATCTCCGTGGAGCTGAGCCGTCTCCGCGCGATGGTGGGGGCTGAGCTGGACAAGGAGGGGTTGCGGGCTGCCGTCGCCGTTGCCGGGCGAATCCTTTCAGGGCTCCGTCACCGGAATCCATTCGTGCCATTGGACGCCGTCTTTGACGAGCTGGCTCCCGTCGACCGGGAGCGGGCTCTGCGAGCGGTTGGACCCTGCATCACCAACGTCGTGCGCCTCGAGAAGCAGAGGGACTTCGGTGGTGTTTAGGCGCCCTCTGCATGGGCATGTCCATGTCTCGGCGCAACATGACCGTTGGATCAAACTTAGACGGTGCAGATCAGTCACTGTATCACAAAGCGTGTGGGTGTGTTTGGTTGCATTCTCATCTCAATATAGTTGTTTCCTCTTCGTGTATTTTTGTCAACCTACTAGTGTGGACTCATGCACCCTTCATGCACTCTGCCAAACACCCAAAAGTGGGTCGAGAAGGGAACTTTTGCTCCCATCCCGTGCACCCTTCATACACCCTGCCTAACACTATTCGTGCTTCATATGGTTCATGTTTCGTGGAGTACTATAGCACCGTACTCTCCGTGCGCTGTGGACCTAGTTTTGTTAACATTGATCTCACCGTCCATTCTCGACCGGACAGTCGAAAAAGCGGTACTATGTTACATATAGGAGCAGTTGACATGCGCACAACATCATTTGTTATCGTCATATCTTACTACACTAGCAACAAGATTGTGTAGTACTGACGTATGAACCACTACACATGCCTAGTAGTAGGAGCACTGTGTATGTTCAAGTGGCTGCCGTGTTTCTCACTCCTCCATTGTAAGAGTGGAAACGCTTGCTGTAATCATTTTCTTCTTCTGAAAAACAGTGGACATGCTCTACCGTGCGGATCCTCCTCCAGCCATGCACTAAATTACTCACTTTCGCCGACGTGTGGGATAGCCAGCATCGGGGTCCACCAGCCATGCACTAAATTACTCCGTAGTAGAGTGACGGTAGACTACCCCGATCGAAGCACCGCAGTAATGCCCAATGAGCCGTCAAATCACAAAACCCCCTCCTTTCCAGCAGTAAGTTGGAGGGACGAAGCAACCATCATTTCACTCTTCTCTCTCAGCTTCCTCTCTACCCAACCCTCGCTTCTACCTCATCTTGTTCCTCATTTCTTCAAGAAAACCCCGACCTGCTTCTGCCATTGTTCTTCTCTCCCAAAGAAAGAAAGGTGAGCGCATCAATGGTGTTGATTTTGGCCAAGGCCCGGTCTTGCAACCCCGAGACTGATCCTATAACTCCCTCTCTTTTCTTCTTTTGGGTTTGTGATTATGGTTTCTTTTCTTTTATTTCTATTTGACAGTTTCTTGATGGACGCTGGAGCACCGGCTGAAGTGATGTCTATGGCTCCGGCCAAAACCGTCGAGGCTCATGGTACGAAGAAGCGCAAGCACCCCGCCGAGACTACCGCAGACAAGCTCAAAGCCATCGCCCTGTCCAAGCCCCCCTCTCCGGGATCCCTCATTAAGAAAGTCCAGGTAATATCTCTTCTTGACGATCTTTTTCTCGATCTTGATCGTGTTTTTTCATCTAACACGCAGTACTAGTACTAGTAGTACAACTTTCTGGGTGATCTTGCATGTGATTTTTGTGTGCCAAATGACGGTTCTAAATTCCTCTTTTGACCAAAACATGCGAGAGGTTGACACTGATTTATTATAGATTACTTTCAACTACTCCCTCGGTCCCAAATTTCTTGTCTTAGATTTGTCTAGATACGGATGTATGACTTGATACATCCGTATCTAGACAAATCTAAGACAAGAATTTTGGGAAGGAGGGAGTACTTTATGAACATCAATGCTACCTTTTAAGAGGGTATATTTTCCTCAGTAACTTGTGTTATGGATATTGCATGTAATCCCTCTGCTCTCATGCCTTTGAAGACATGTTCTAGTGTCTTTGTTCACTCATTTTTGTGCGTATATGTAGTCATATATGGAGTATAATATCGAAAATCATCTTATATTTCTAAACGGAGGTAGTAATAAAATATGGTTTCTGTTTGAATTAGAACCAGGTCCGCGGTGGAGATGAAGTTCTCAAAGTCATGCCGTGTGAACTGGAAGACCTGATGATGAGTTCTACTGCCGAACTATCCATCTGATGTGTCCTTGTCACCACGTGTCCTGAACTAGTGTTTTCCTGTAGCATTGTTGTCAGGCGTGTTCTCGAGGCTGTACTTGACCACAACAATTTCCTGGCTGTGCCTTCGATTACGAAGGGTGTGGTTCTTGTAAAGCTTCCCAACAAATCTGATGCGGCCTGTCTTCATCATCATGTTTATGAGTGGAAAGACCACAGGTTCTCCAAGGTTGACAAGATGGTGATGGTGCATGAAGACATCTCACACGAAGTCCATGGCCTAGTCAGTTATGCGGGGTTCATCCCGTAGGTCGGTGGCAAAAAATAGTCTGCAGAGTTTAGTTAGTGCAACTTTGCTTGTCTGTAGTAAGTACTATTGTTCAGTACTTGATTTGTGTTTGTGAACCCTGTATTGTTTATTAGTACTGCCGCTTTTGGTGTGTGGTCAGTCCTGAGAACGGCCTATGTTAATGTGTGTCCACTCAATTCAGTCTGTATATTTTGAAGTATCCATATCATATTTTTTGTGAGGACGGTCTATCAATTATGGTTACACTCCAATATCTGTATGCATTGTAGGGTTTATCGCACCCACCAGGATTTCCAGCCCCATGGATGTTCGGTCCATACGATTTTTCACGACCTTTGGACTGTCCTGCTTGCGGGAGTAGGAGGGGCCCCTGCATGCCACGCGTAGTTGGACGATCAATCTTCTGTTTAGTACTTCAACATAGTGATTTCCTGGTAAGGATTCACTCGTGTCACATCAAGTAAATCTTATTGATTTACTGTCTAAATATTATTGATTTAATGTCATGTTTTCTTTCTTTTCCTGCAATTTTATGATGCAGGTTTTGCCATGTGACATTCATCACAGAATAAACCGTTTGGTTTGCTCTACGATGGCTATTTTTGCAGGTTTCACTTCTTATGTCGTGTCAGTAACGAAGGCACTGTCCATCACTTATATTACTGGAAAAAATTGGATCAGTCTGTTGTCTAAGTACAAGCTGAATCCCTATGATGAACTGCAATTTGGTTTAACAAAAACACCACAATTAGTCCTTCTCGCGTTTAAAAGAAATGAAGAAAAAACTGGTTCACGGTCACGGATCCTAGTCAAGTTAGAAAGCCGATCATAGCAGACCAGACACGATCGCCGATGTCTCGCACAGATCGAGCACCGACAGTTGCTCTAGCACTAACAGCGGCAGCAGCTCAGTCTGATCCAGCTGAGGATTGGGCACCGAGCACGTCAGCGGATCAGTTTGATCTACCGGAGGATCGGGCATCGACACCGGCACCTGCTCCGACACCGGCACCAGCTCTACAAGGAGCACCATCTCCGGCAGCAGCGGCGGCTTCGGCACCTGCACCAACACTTGCACTTGCATCTGCTCCGGCCCGTGCAGTTGCACCGGCAACAGACTGGGCTGCAGTTCGCACTTCATATACCAAAGTCCTTACAAAAACTGACATGTCCACCTTGGTAAGCATTGGCCGCCCAAGTGCTTCGTTCTTTTTTCTTTCCATGTTGTTTCACATGATTCACTATGTTGATCTAACTGTTTGGGTATGTCTTCTTGTTTGCAAACAGAGAATTCCTAGAGCAACGAGGGAGTCGTTCAACAATCCGGGCGACCGCGGCCAAGTTTCTCTTACCATGCGCAGTCTTGGTGTGAATGAACCTGCTCAATATATCGTAAGTACAAAGGATGGTCACATGATGATTGATGCTAAAGGATGGTCAAGGTTCAAATCTAAATCATATCTTGCAGTAGGGGATGATGTCAAAATCAAACTTTCTCAGCAAGGAGAGCTGGTCCAAATCAACTTTGAAATTCTTCAGTAGCAGCATGCAACTGCCTAACTGATCTATCCTCCGAGAGATTTTGATGTAATAATCTGGCATGGTGAAACAAGTGCCCTGTGTGTATAAGTAGTATGATAGTATTATTTATCACATGGTATATCGTTGATAGAATTGCAACTCTGATTGCTGGTTAGGAACTGTCATTCGATTTCATTCCAACAGCTGCCGTGCTTTATTCAATTTTGTGTATTCCCCTTGTGACAGCATCTAAAACCAGCGCCGTACCGATCGCTTGCAATATGAAAAGCACTGAGGTAGAACACATGGGCCCCCAAACATGCAGGGTCGGCCTGCGGCCCAAAGTCCAGAACCTGGTTTCGAGAAGCACTAGCTCAGTGCAGAAGTGGCGTCCTCCTCCTGCTGTGGGTTGGGCGAAGATGAATGTTGATGCTGCGTTATCTCGCAATGGTGAAAGGGAAGCCCTGGCAGTTGTGAGCCGGGATCATACAGGCTTCTTCCTTGGAGCATCGGCACTGGTGTGCAAAAGTGTTACTGATCTAGAGATCCTAGAGGCAATGGCATGTTGCGAGGGGCTATCTCTGGCTCTTGACTTAAACCCGCAACAAGTTTAGATTAGCACCGATTGTTCAGCAACAGTCAAGCATATCGGAGAGGCATACTTGGGGCCCAGCAAAGTTATTATGGACGAGATCAAGATGAAGAAGAATATGTTCCAAACCATGGAGATCATACATGAAAAACGCGAGTGTAATGTTGAAGCGCATGTGCTCGCAAAAGCTACTACTTCTTTGCTCTGTGGATGCCATCTTTGGCTCACAGGAACCCCCGAAATTATTTGTATACCTATGACTGTTAATCTTCAATAAAGCAGCTTTTATCCCTCAAAAAAATCTGAGTATTATATTCTCAGCTGAACCCCCATAATGCTCGTCCGTTGCAGAGGGAGTATATTTCTTGGCAAGGTGAGCCTGTGATATAAAAGATTTGTATATTTCTTTACAGAGGGAGTATCTCTCTGTCAAAAAATATATTTATGTGTAACTAGTTACTCCTGTCTTTCTACTTCCTTTCGCTGATATGTGGGGCAACCGGCAACGGGGTCCACGTGCCATATGCACAAATTAGAGTGCACAACTTCACGGTAGACACACCCCGGTCGTAGCGCCGCAGTAATGCCCAATGAGCCGTCAAATCACAACCCCCCTTTCCAGCTTTAGTAGTAAGCTGGACGGACGAAGCGGCAATATTTCACTGGCCCTGAATCCCCTTATCCCTCGTCTGCTTGTTCAGAGAAAACCCCCTCTCGGCAATTGCATAGGGTTTTCTCATGGAGAACCAGGTACGAATTCTTCATCCATCCCCGATAAACCCAAGTCCCTTGGTCGCAGGTAATCCTAGGATGGCAGCCGCCGCCGTTGATGCATTTTTCTTCCTACTGAATCTAGTGTGTTTCATTTGCAGTGCCCAAAGTGTGAGTACCCTACAGGTTTCTGCGCCCTCGGCGAGACGCCACACTTGTTCCTTCTCATCCTAACACAACATTTTGAAACGCGCACAGTATGTTCCTAGAATCCTCTTTTCTATCCGGGAGGGTGGGGTTTTTTTGAACATGCTGTGTTCTCATATTATTTTTCCTGCAGTGTATTATTTGCTCTGCCAGAACACATGTACTCAAGATGCTCGGCCTTGCCATAACTGAATACACTAGTTTAATGGTCACAGTGAAGACAAGCCATGGATATAAGTTCTGAGTTGGGTTCATGAACCAAGAAGATCGCTGCTTTTTTATGGCCGAACTTGGATAAACTTTATCAAGTGTTACGGACTGAAAGTTGGCGCACGAATGTTGATGAAAATAGCAGAACCTGGTCTTATCTTCACTGCGATCTTCCACCCGACGTCGTTCCAATTGTTCATCCATGTTAGTTTTGTATCTGGTTCTTGCTTGTTGCCTCGATTACTTCTTAATCCACCTATTCTGTCTAACTAATCACAATTTAACTTTAGAAGTAGCAACAAATCTCTCACGAAGATGCTACTTCTAACTAATATTTTCTTATAATTGGTGGCACATGTAGGTTTTTTCAGTGTTAAGCAGTCTGCTCGTTTGTTACTCTGTAATAACTCGCCTGTTACTAATGGCACTGAAGTTGACTCGATCGACATCCACAAGTTCCTACACTTTATTGATCGTCTTGAGGTCCTTGTGGGGCGTTTCAATGGTGGAAGGCCACGTGGGATATGTGTGCCACTGCTGCACTCGTTGAATAGGTCCAACTGTGTCGAGAAACTTATGGTACGAGCTGTTTTCTGTTATATATGTTGTTCATAAACTATTGCTTATACACAGTTTTATAGCTGTGATCTTCTTGAATAGGAACTGCCGAGTTCTATTGTTCCTATACAGATGCCTGACCATGGTCGGGTCAGACTTGTGCTTGGTCACAACATGATGTTTATGTTGACCTACTCAATTCCCCTTGGAGGTGAAAAGATACTTATTCATGGGTGGTCTCAAATAATGAAGGCCCGTCCATCTTGGAGAATAGGACAGAAGATTATGTTCATGCTTTTCCATGGCTCTAAAGCGAATATCCTATTTATTGACCATGTTGCGAGATGAAGCCGCTTTCAGAAGGTTGTGGATGCGCGGGGTGGCGCCTAGGCCTTGTCCTGGGGCTTGGCGGCCTCACCCTTGGTTAACTGTAGGCAAAGTAGCACTGTTCGAGGCGTGCTTTGTACGGTTGAACCTGTATAAGTACTCATACCGCTTTCAGCTTTGGTTGTTAAGTGCCCCTGCTGGTTTCAATTAAGGTTGTTAAGTACTCCTACTGCTTTTACAGTCTGTCATGTTTCTTCAGTCCTGTCTTCCTCCAGCCGCCAAAACCAAACCAGCGCCGGCGGGGCCGCCTGCTTCCGCCTCCCACGGCTGGTTGCACCTCAGCGCACTCATCGCCGCCCCACCGTCTCCTAAATCATTAACACCGACGTCCTCCGCGCGCTTTGGTGCGCTCGCCACGGCGCCACCCTCTCGTGTTGTCAACATGGTCAACAAACAACAAGAATCGGCAGAAGTACGTGGAGAGGATGACAGTAGGGGCCCACCATGTCAGTGTATGGAAAAATAAAATGCTTCCTCCTAATGTTTTCCTGACATCTGGGACCCACGACATTGTGAGCGTATATAGTCAATAGACAAGAGAACAACACAAGATCGGCTGACACCTGGGACGTAGCTACTCGAGCAATATTTTTTTGTTTGGTATTGTTGAGACGGAGCAGGGTTTGAACTGGGCTGTGGCCCATCTAGCCCAGGCTTATATTTTATGTTCACCATGTGACCAACCCAGCTATTTTTTTCTTTGTGAAAATGAGCCCAGTTTATTTTTTCTGAAGAATACCCAATCCAGGCCTACTTATTTTCTACACCCTGATGGGTTGCAACTCTTTCAAGACGCCTACAAATCTTGAAAGTAATATGAAATGGGTTGTAAATATAAAAATAGATGACAAATTGGCAATTACTTTATAATTTCTAAATTTTATTACATTTTCAGATTCCTATTTCACTGGGCATTAACCTAATTTAAATATATCTTCAAAGTACTTTAAATCTGGCTGGACATTTCGGTATTAAAAATAGTTTGGAACCCACAGAAATATGCGAAATTGACCCTGGCCAACAAAAAAAATGACTGCAATAAATTGCATAAGAAGTTGCTATGAGCTATATATAAATTATTAAAAAAAGAGGGAGTGGTCTGACTTGTGGGCCTGTTTAGTTGACGCATATGCAAGCTTTTTTTAGTTATTATATACGTCAACAAATGATTCTAGCAGACGTAACCATTGGATGTCAATCCAATGGCCGTCGTGTTTCTTCAATCTCTGATCTTCTTGCTCCAGCCGCCAAAGCAGCGCCGGCGGGACCGTCTACTCCCGCCTTCCGTGGCTGGCTGTGCTGCCGCGCAGGCCTCAGTGCCCCCTACTACTCCCAACGCTGGCCAGGGCATCTGAGGGAGTCCTGGATTAGGGGGTGTTCGGGTAGCCGGACTATACCTTCAGCCGGACTCCTGGACTATGAAGATACAAGATTGAAGACTTCGTCCCGTGTCCGGATGGGACTTTCCTTGGCGTGGAAGGCAAGCTTGTTGATGCGGATATTCGAGATCTCCTACCATTGTAACCGACTTTATGTAACCCTAACCCTACCCGGTGTCTATATAAACCGGAGGGTTGTAGTCCGTAGGCAATCAACTCCATACACAACAATCATACCATAGGCTAGCTTCTAGGGTTTAGCCTCCTTGATCTCGTGGTAGATCTACTCTTGTACTACCCATATCATCAATATTAATCAAGCAGGAGTAGGGTATTACCTCCATCGAGAGGGCCCGAACCTGGGTAAAACAAAGTGTTTCCTGTCTCCTGTTACCATCCGGCCTAGACGCACAGTTCGGGGACCCCTACCCGAGATCCGCCGGTTTTGACACCGACATTGGTGCTTTCATTGAGAGTTCCTCTGTGTCGTCGCCTTTAGGCCCGATGGCTCCTTTGATCATCAACAACAATACGGTCCAGGGTGAGACTCTGCTCCCCGGACAGATCTTCGTCTTCGGCGGCTTCGCTCTGCGGGCCAATTCACTCAGCCACCTGGAGCAGATCGAAAGCTACGCCCCTGGCCATCAGGTCAGGTTTGGAAGCCTAAACTACACGGCTGACATCCACGGGGACTTGATCTTCGACGGATTCAAGCCACAGCCAAGCGCGCCGCACTGTCTCGATGGGCATGATATAGCTCTGCCGCCGAACAGCGCCTTGGAGGCCGCATACGCATCAGTTTCGACCATTGATTCGGAGCCTACTGCGTCGATCGAGGATCAGCGGTTGGACGCTGCCTCAGGGGCTGCGATCTCAAAGGCGATCGAGCCGAACGCTAGCCCCGCACTCTGCACTACCCGTGACTCTGAGGATCCGGACTCCTCCTCGGACTCCGAATCCCCCATGCCCCTACCAATCGAATTCGATTGGGCACCGATAATGGAGTTCACCGCCGCAGACATCTTTCAGCATTCGCCTTTTGGCGACGTCCTGAACTCTCTTAAGTCTCTCTCTTTATTAGGAGAGCCCTGGCCGGACTACGGTCAGCGAGGGTGGGATACGGACGATAAGGAAATTCAAAGCCCACCCACCACCCACTTTGTAGCCACTGTCGACGATCTAACCGACATGCTTGACTTCAGCTACGAAGACATCGACGGCATGGATGACGATGTAGGAGACGAACAGGAACCAGCACCTGTAGGGCGCTGGAAGGCCACCTCGTCATATGACATATATATGGTGGACACTCCAAAAGATGGAGATGGCGATGGAATAGTGGGGGATGACGCCCCCAAGAAACAGCCGAAGCGCCGGCGTCAGCGGCGCCGCTCTAAATCCCGCCAAAGCAAAAACGGTGATTCCGGCACGGGAGATAATACTACGCCGGATAACGTCGAAGAACACCCACCTCAGCAAGATTTGGCACAGGAAGATGGAGAAGCCAGCCCTCATGAGAGAGCGGCAGACCGAGAGGACGAGGATGATAACTATACGCCTCCCTCCAAAGACGAGGCAAGCCTCGATGACGAAGAATTCATC
This sequence comes from Triticum aestivum, assembly GCF_018294505.1. NCBI lineage: Eukaryota > Viridiplantae > Streptophyta > Magnoliopsida > Poales > Poaceae > Triticum > Triticum aestivum. The sequence continues at coordinate 543,256,403 of NC_057812.1, read as the reverse complement.
ATAGCATCAGACTCCGCCGAACAAGAGCGTTTTAAACGCAGGCTTTTAGCCACGGAAAGCAGCCTCAAGAAAAAGCAGCAACAGCTTAAAGCTGCCCAAGATTTGCTAGCTGACAGATGGACTGAAGTCCTTACGGCCGAAGAGTATGAACTCGAACGCCCCTCCAAGAGTTACCCAAAGCACAGGCCGCTACCCCGATCAGAGGAGGAAGCACCTACATCACCAGCGCATGACATGGCAGACCGGCCACCTCGCGGCCGCGATAGAGAGGCCTCTCGGCCCTCCACCCAAGCCATGCCCCGACGCCGCTCAACTAAGGCACGGGAAAATGCGCCTGACCTGCGAGACATACTGGAGGATAAGGCAAGACAAACAAGATCGATCTACGGATCGCGCAGGCGCCCTACAACATGTGATAATGATCTTCACACCGGATGCAACAAATCCGGCCGGGCCGAACACAACAAACATAGCTCTTCTGAGCTGCGTCGTGATATAGCCCAGTACAGAGGCGCCGCACACCCGCTATGCTTCACGAATGAAGTAATGGATCATAAAATCCCAGAGGGTTTCAAACCCGTAAACATCGAATCATACGATGGCACAACAGACCCGGCGGTATGGATCGAGGATTATCTCCTTCACATCCACATGGCACGCGGCGATGAACTACACGCCATCAAATACCTCCCGCTCAAACTTAAAGGACCGGCCCGGCATTGGCTTAACAGCTTGCCAGCAGACTCAATCGGTTCTTGGGAGGACCTGGAAGCCGCATTCCTTGACAACTTCCAGGGCACTTATGTGCGACCGCCGGATGCTGACGACTTAAGCCACATAATTCAGCAACCAGAAGAATCGGCCAGACAATTCTGGACACGGTTCCTAACAAAGAAAAACCAGATAGTTGACTGTCTGGACGTAGAGGCCCTAACAACCTTCAAGCATAACATCCGCGCCGAGTGGCTTGCCCGGCACCTAGGACAGGAAAAGCCGAAATCCATGGCAGCCCTCATGACACTCATGACCTGCTTTTGCGCGGGAGAAGACAGCTGGCTAGCTCATAGTAACAACTTATCAAAGAACCCTGGTAATTCGGATACCAAGGACAAAAGTGGCAGGATACATCGGAATAAGCAAAAACTCCGCGTTAACAGTGACATCAATGAAGACACGGCAGTCAATGCCGGATTCAAAGGCTATAAATCCGGTCAGCGGAAAAAGCCATTCAAAAAGAATACTCAGGGCCCGTCCAGTTTGGACCGAATACTCGATCGCTTGTGCCAGATACATGGCACCCCCGAAAGGCCAGCCAATCACACTAACAGGGATTGTTGGGTGTTCAAGCAGGCAGGCAAGTTAAGGGCCGAAAACAGAGACAAGGGGCTGCACAACGACGACGAGGAGCCCAAGCCGCCGAACAACAATGGACAGAAGAGCTTTCCCCCACAAGTGCGGACGGTGAACATGATATACGCAACCCACATTCCCAAGCGGGAGCGGAAGCGTGCGCTACGGGATGTATACGCGATAGAGCCAGTCGCCCCAAAGTTCAACCCATGGTCCTCCTGCCCGATCACTTTTGATCGAAGGGACCATCCCACTAGCATCTGTCATGGCGGCTTCGCCGCATTGGTTCTCGACCCAATCATCGACGGATTTCATCTCACAAGAGTCTTCATGGACGGCGGCAGTAGCCTGAACCTGCTTTATCAGGATACAATGCGGAAAATGGGCATAGATCCCTCAAGGATTAAGCCCACAAGAACGACCTTTAAAGGCGTTATACCAGGTGTAGAAGCCAACTGTACAGGCTCAGTAACACTTGACGTGGTCTTCGGATCCCCGGACAATTTCCGAAGCGAAGAGTTAATCTTCGATATAGTCCCGTTTTGCAGTGGCTATCACGCCCTGCTCGGACGAACCGCATTCGTAAAATTCAATGCGGTGCCGCACTACGCATATCTCAAGCTCAAGATGCCATGCCCTCGAGGAGTAATTACGGTCAACAGAAACACCGAACGCTCCCTCCGTACGGAGGAGCATACGGCGGCTCTCACAGCGGAGGTACAAAGTAGCCTTCTCAGGAAATTCTCCAGTCCGGCCATTAAAAAGCCAGACACTGCCAAGCGCGCCCGGAGTAACCCACAGCAGGACCGCCTGGCACACTCTGAGAAAGCGTAGCAATGCGGCCCCAACCCCAGCTTTCGCGACATAGCGAAACCAGTACCTCGCGTACATAACTACGCCCTTGAAATACCATGGGCACATGGGAAGGGGCACAATAACGGCACGCCCAAAATACGTCTTAAAACGTACTAGGGGCTGCCGGATTCTTTTTTAATTTTTTCTTACTTTCAGGACTCTATACTTCGGACGACCTGTTCGGCAACTCGACTGCCGCACAAACGACGCAAGATCCAGGGAGGCAGACAAGCCATGCCGCATTATGGAACTACCAGGTGGTCTTTGTTACGAGCGGTATACCTGTTTTAAATACAATTCCACAGCCTCCCCCTGGTCAGGACATACTGAATAGTCCAACATCTTTTTGCTTATCGCACTACTTGTATCGTTCGGCTTTGATAAATAGCCTCTCTATAAACAATGCATAGCTTTTGTCTATTTTCTGCATTACTCTCTTTTATATATGTTCACTAATGACATGTCGCACCCGTACACTGTGGTACGGCAAGTACGCCAGGGGCTTCAGTACCCTTTAATATGGTGTGAGAAGTCCGTACACTTTCACAAGTGCGGCACCCCGAACTTATAGCACTATATGCATCGGTTCCGAATCATGATTTGGGTCAATAGTTGGGTTTTCCCGGCTCCTATGTTTTGGTGCCTTACGTTCCGCTCTATCGGCTAAGGTAGCACTAGGAGAACCACTGCGATTGTGCCTCGGTTGAGCTGGGTTAAGCACCTCAGTGGAGAAAGCTAAAACTGACTGTCATGATGAGGCGAGAGACCGGTCGCTGTTCGAGAGGTTTTTCGAGTCCCTAAAGACTTATGCCGCTTCAAGCGAGGAGCCGGATTTGTCCGGCCAAGGCGTGGATAGCGCCCCGAACTCGGTCTTCCGAACTAGGGGCTTCGCCGAAATTTAAAATTATAAAGTTCTATGGCTAAGTGAGAGTGTTCAAGCATTATAGTCCGATTGCCTGGTTCGTCGTGCTGAGCGCCTCCCTCGAAGGACCCAAACATGGGAAAAAGAGCGCTCAGGTTTATCACCGAACACCCCAGCACTAGTGGCATGGGGGCAGAAGCCGACGACTGGCCATCTCTCAATTTTTGATAAACGGCCGCACAAAAAATAATATTTTAAATTCAATAAGCATTGCTTAGCGCATATGAACAAGTTTTCAGCGCACATGATAAAAACGAGCGAGTTTATTCAAAAATTACATCTTTGGTACATTCATCCGCCACAAGGTGGGCACCTGCAAGAACATCCTTGTAATAGTTCTCGGGCTTGCGATGCTCCTTCCCCGGCGGCGGCTCGTCCCTCACAAGATTTTCACCATCTAGCTTACCCTAGTGCACCTTTGCACGGGCAAGGGCCCTACAGGCACCTTCGATGCAGAGGAGCGCTTGATGACCTCGAGCCTTGGACAGGCCTCCACCAGCCGCCGCACCAGCCCGAAGTAGCTCCCAGGCAGGGCCTCTCCGGGCCACAGCCGAACTATGAAGCCTTTCATGGCCTATTCGGCCGCCTTGTGGAGCTCGACCAGCTGTTTCAGCTGGTCGCTCAAGGGCACAGGGTGTCCGGCCTCAGCATACTGAGACCAGAACACCTTCTCCGTCGAGCTGCCCTCTTCAGCTCGGTAGAATGCGGCGGCGTCGGATACGCTGCGGGGAAGATCTGCGAATGCCCCTGGAGAACTCCGGATTCGGGTAAGTAACAGGTAGTTTACTTTTATATTTCTGCTTTGCATAAAGAATGCCTTACCCGCTGCTATCTTCTTCATATCCTCCAACTCTTGGAGGGCCTTTTGGACTTCGGCCTTGGCAGACTTGGCAGTCTCAAGGGCCGCCGCAAGCTCGGACACTTGGGTCTTTGACTCAAGCTCCAAACTCTCATGTTTTTTCATGAGAGCCTGAAGCTCTTGCTGCACCTCGCCGACCTGAGCCCCAAGTTTCTCTCGCTCGGTGCGCTCCGCGGCCGTTTTCTTTTCAGTCTCGGATGGCGCCTGCTTGAGGGTCGCCACCTCAGTCGTGGCCCCTATAATAAGCAGTGCAATCCTGTTATTTTTTGCAATCGCGCCTCTCTATAGGCACTTTTTTTGTAAGGTATTTTCTTACCTTCTTTCTCCTCGAGCTGCCGTTTGGCAAGGCCGAGCTCCTGCTCGGTCCGCTTGAGGCCCTGTTTCAGGGCACCCACCTCCGCAGTCAGTGCGGTGGTGGCTAGCAGCGAAGCCTGCATACGCATATTGACTCTTTTTGTTAGACTCCTGCGAAATTTAATAGATCCTCTATTCGGCTTTTCTTTCCGAGCACCAAACAGAGCATCAGGGGCTACTGTCTATGCGGTTATACTTTTACATTTTTTACTTACCTCAAAGCCTGTTAGGAGGCTAGCGCAAGCTTCAGTCAGTCCGCTCTTGGCGGACTGAACCTTCTGGATCACCGTACTCATAATAGTACGGTGCTCCTCGTCGATGGAGGCGTCGTCAAGCACCTCGAGCAGATTGTCCGGCACCTCCGGTTGGACGGAGGCCGCCGGCTCAGAAGGCTTGCTCCTCTTGGAAGGAGTTCGCCTATCGCGGTCCGGAATTGTTGAAGATTCCGGTGCGGTGTCCGGCACAAAGCCGGACTTGGAGCCCTGGGGGGGTCTTGTCCCCTTTACTCCTGGAGTCCGGGAGGTCGCCTTGCGGATCCTCCAGGACCACCTCCTCCTGCCCCGTAGCTCGTTGCGACGCCACTTCGGCGTCATCCGCAGTGCGGGGGGAGACAACGGGCGGAACTGAGTTCACGTCCGATGAATCCAGGGAGCCGCTCGACGACTCGTTGAGTTCGGCCCAGGGTGGGCTGCATGATTATATTCGACATTAGGGATAGCTGTGCAACAAAAGGAATATCATGAGTTACTCTGGTATCCGAACACTTACGATTTCGCCGGACGCCTGGTCCTATCCAGCCACTCCTCTTCGTCCTCGTTGGCGTCGGGGACGTAGTCCGGCGGAGGGGTTTTCCTCTTCTTGGACCCTTCGCCCCCCCCCTACTGGGGCGGCCTTCCTCTTCTTGCCTCCCCCCGCTGGAGGAGGAGAGGTTTCTTCTTCCTCCTCCTCGTCTCCACGGGAGGGGTGCGTCTCAGACTCGTCGGACGATGAGTCCGACACCACCATATGCCGGGAACTCTTTCGAGTCCCCGTGGCCTTCTTCTTCTTAGCCTTCTTCTCTGGCACCACATAAGGTGCCGGAACCAGCAGCTTCGCTAGTAGAGCGGGGGCTGGGTCTTCGGGCAAGGGAGCCAGACAGTTAATCGATCCGGACTTCGCCCGCCAAGCCTATCAAAGGTAAGGGAGCTTAGATCCCGCATAGAGTCAAACTATGAAAAAACTTAACATCCTATAAAAGGTGAAAATGGCTTACCTCGCTAGCGTGACGCTACGAGCTGTATCCGCGGTCCTCGGAAGCGGATGTGGGAGCCTCGGCGCCTTTGGTTAGCACCCTCCAGACGTCTTCATACGTCGTGTCAAAGAGCCTGTTAAGGGTTCGGTGCTGCGCCGGGTCGAACTCCCATAGATTAAAGTCCCGTTGTTGACACGGGAGGATCCGGCGGACGAGCATAACCTGGACTACATCGACGAGCTTGATCGGCTTGCTCAGCAGGGACTGGATGCATGCCTGTGGTCCGGTCAGCTCTTTTTCGTCGCCCCATGACAGGCCCGGCTCTTTCCAGGACATAAGCCGCGTGGGGGGTCCGGATCGGAACTCGGGGGTTGCGATCCATTTCGGATCGCGCGGCTCGGTGATGTAAAACCACCACGATTGACACCCCTTCAGGGTATCCACAAAGGAGCCCTCGAGCCATAGGACATTGGCCATCTTGCTCGCCATGGCGCCTCCGCATTCCGCCTGGCGGCCGCGCACCACCTTGGGCTCGACGTTGAAGGTCTTGAGCCAGAGGCCGAAATGGGGGCAGATGCGGAGGAAGGCCTCGCACACGACGATAAACGCTGAGATGTTGAGGACGAAGTTCGGGGCCAGATCGTGGAAATCCAGGCCATAGTAAAACATGAGCCCCCGGACAAATGGGTGGAGTGGAAAACCCAGTCCGTGGAGGAAGTGGGGAAGGATACTACCCTCTCATGGGGCCTTGGGGTGGGGAGAAGCTGCCCCTCCTCGGGAAGCCGGTGCGCGATGTCTTTGGACAAGTATCCGGCCTTCCTTAGCTTTTTGACATGGCCCTCCGTGACAGAGTAGACCATCCACTTGCCTCCCGCTCCGGATATTGCTGGAGAAGGTTGAGGTGGGAAGTGCGGGCTTGGGTGCTGGAGCTCGAGTGCGCAGGAGATGGATAGGCAAAAGAGGAAGAAAGCATAGGTAAAAGGGTGGATCCTCATCCCCTTATATGGGCGGATGCGGTTGTGCGTCCCCACCAGCCTAGTAAAACTCGCTTGCCTCCCGAGCGCCGTGATAAATGGCGCGGTTGGGTTACCCACGTCCGTATTGATGAGAATCCCGTAAAGGGGGTACACGATCTCTGCTTTGACAAGACGTGCCAAGGAAACCGCCTCGCAAAACATGCTGAGGTGGAAAAGTAAAAACGATTCGAGTAAAGGACTTGGCCGTAGTGTGATGACGCACTGCGGAATACGTCGGCAGATTTGATTTGTGTCAATATTATTCTCTCTATGGCAATATGTGGAAACTCATTTTGCAGAGCCGGACACTACTCTTGGTGTTTACAATCTTCTATGAAGAACTTGGAGGAGGAACCCGCCTTGCAATGCCGAAGACAATTTGCGCGCCGGACTCGTCGTCATTGAAGCCTGGTTCAGGGGCTACTGAGGGAGTCCTGGATTAGGGGGTGTTCGGGTAGCCGGACTATACCTTCAGCCGGACTCCTGGACTATGAAGATACAAGATTGAAGACTTCGTCCCGTGTCCGGATGGGACTTTCCTTGGCGTGGAAGGCAAGCTTGGCGATGCGGATATTCGAGATCTCCTACCATTGTAACCGACTTTATGTAACCCTAACCCTACCCGGTGTCTATATAAACCGGAGGGTTGTAGTCCGTAGGCAATCAACTCCATACACAACAATCATACCATAGGCTAGCTTCTAGGGTTTAGCCTCCTTGATCTCGTGGTAGATCTACTCTTGTACTACCCATATCATCAATATTAATCAAGCAGGAGTAGGGTATTACCTCCATCGAGAGGGCCCGAACCTGGGTAAAACAAAGTGTTCCCTGCCTCCTGTTACCATCCGGCCTAGACGCACAGTTCGGGACCCCCTACCCGAGATCCGCCGGTTTTGACACCGACAGCATCCCTCTACTCACCCACACCCCCTGTTATTCTGCGGCGACGGCAGCCTCACACCGCAGCCGAACCGGTGAACGCTCGTACTCCTCTCCGCGTGGGCATCCACTGTCGCGTCTTCCCCGGCTCCGCGTCGTCCCCTTCCTATGCCTCGCCGTCGTCCACCGTCGTTGTGCTCTCGGCGCGGCATTGTCAATGTGGTCAACGACCGACTTCCATCGGAAGAGTACTGTACGTGGAGAGGCTAAAAGTTGGGTCCACGGCAACCGCAAGGAAGTGCCTCCTTATTACGCGGAAAATAATTATTCCTCCACCTGACAGCGGGGACCCACCGGACGGGCCACCAGTATTTTGCGAAAAAAATCGTTTCCCCCTGACTGCTGGGACCCACCGGACGGGCCACCGTATTTCACGAAAAAAACGTTCCCCCCGCTGTCAGCTCGGACCCACCAGAAGTGCCTCCTTATTACGCACAAAAAAAACGAATACTCCCCCGGCTAGCTGGGACCCACCTTGGTGGGAGGCTGACTTGTGGGCCTACTAAGTTGACGGGGACGAAGGGCTTTGTCAACTTAGTCAATATGAACGATTCTAACTCCAGTGACCGTACGATGTCCATCCAACGGCCGTAGTGCTTCTTCAACCTCTGGTCTTCTTGCTCCAGCCGCCCAAAGCAGCGCCGGTCGTGCCGCATGCTCCTGCCTCCTGTGGCTGGATGTGCTGCCGCGGAGGCCTCACCGCCCCCTACTATTCCCACCGCTTGCCAGGGCCCTGCGACGATGGCAGCCTCACACCGCAGCAGAACTAGTGAACCCTCGTACTCCTCTCCGCGCGGGCTTCCACTGCCGCGTCTTCCCCGGCTCCGCGTCGTCCCCTTCCTAGGCCTCGCCGTCGTCCACCGCCGTGGTGCTCTCAGCGCGGCGTGGTCAATGTGGTCAACGACCGACTTCCATCGGAAGAGTACTGTGCGTGGAGACGCTGACAGCTGGGTCCACGATCGCAGCAAGGAAGTGCCTCCTTATTACGCGCAAAATAATTATTCCTCCACCTGACAGCGGGGACCCATCGAACGGGCCATCATATTTCACGAAAAAACGTTTGCCCCTGACTGCTGGGACCCACCAGCTACATCTTCGCGCGCAAGGAAGTGCCTGACAGTCGGGACCCACCTGGTCGAAGCGTACGTAGCATGGTCATTCTGGTTGCGAACGTGTACATACATATATACTGGTTGATGTAGAGGCGCGCACGTGTCATAGTAGAGGCGCGCACGTAGCATGTACACGTACGTACAGCGGCCAGGGTGCAAGAAAGAAAATACGGCCATGTATGTGTACATACGGGCGGGGTCTCGAACGCCTACTCGCGCATACGTATGGCCAGGGCTCGTGTACATGACTGGGTCGGAACGGAGAAACAGCGTCGTCGTCGTGTTCATGGGGAGGCAACGGAATGCGTCGTGTTCATGGGGAGGACTTGGATGGAACAGGCGATGGAAATGAGGCCTGGCATACCGCAGAACGGAGGAAACGGCCTTGTGTTCGACCGGCCACGTTCGAAACGGGATCCTGTTCATCGGGAGGGGTCTGGCGTACCGCAAAACGGAGGAAACGGACCTCCTACGGTCGAAACGGGGGTCCTGTTCATCGGGAGGGGTGTGGCGTACCGCAAAACGGAGGAAACAGACTTGTGTTGGAGCGCTACGGTCGAAACGGGGGTCCTGTTCATCAGGAGGGGTGTGGCGTACCGCAAAACGGGACTCCACGGGATACTGTTCATCTCCACCGTCGACCCCCTCCAGCCTCCACGAGCTACTGTTCATCCACCGTCGACCTCCTCCAGCCTCCACCTGTGAATGTTCATCCACGGGCTCTTGTTCATCCAGCCTCCACCGCGCGCTACTCCACCGGCTACTGTTCAACCAGCCTCTCCATGGGCTCCTGTTCAACCACACCTCCACGGGCTACTGTTCATCCTGCTCTCCACCGTCTACTGTTCATCCTGCCCTCCACGGGGTGGTCCTGTTCATCCAGCCCTCCACGGGGTCCTGTTCATCCAGCCCCAACCGGCTCGATCGATCGGGGTCCTGTTCATCCAGAGGCAACACCACGGGGTCCTGTTCATCCACCCCCACCGGGAACTGTTCATCCAAACCCCCCGCAACGCTCACTGTTCATCCAGAGGCAGCATCGATCGGCTTCAGTTAGCAGCAGTAGCGAAGGAATCGCTCGATCGGGTTCAGTTAACAGCCATCGATCGATCGCTCGGGTTCAGTAACGCGTAGCCCGCAGTGCAATCGCTCGGGTTCAGTTAGAGCCCAACGCCTCACTCGGGTTTAGTTAGAGCCAACGCCTCGCACACACGCGCGTGCATGTACGAGAGAAGCGCGCATCGCTCGGCCCCCGACCTCCCACCGTAACTGGGAACTCCCCGAAATTTTCCTCCCCCTCGCTTCTACCATGGTTTTTTCCGACATGGACGGCCCAAAGAATGTCATGCAGCTGTGTCTCCGGCCCACCCAGGACGAAAAGCCCATTTTCTGTCATGATTTTTTGTCATAGAAGTAGGAGCCCACCACACCTATGATGATACCGGGTTTTGTCACAATTATCGTCATAGAAGTGTCATATGTATGACAGAAAAAAATTTCGTTCGGCCCAAAATGTCACGGATGTGTCTTTTTTTTGTAGTGTAGGGTACGAAACCACCTCAAAGTTATCCTTTCTGATCGATCTATTCAAGAGTCCATAGTAAAATAACATGAAGCTATTCTCTCCGTTCGATCTATTATAGAGTTCATACTAGAACAACACCTTAAGATACAAATCAACCAAAACCCCAATGTCACCTAGATACTCCAATGTCACCTCAAGTATCCGTGGGTATGATTATACGATATGCATCACACAATCTCAGATTCATCTATTCAACCAACACAAAGAACTTCAAAGAGTGCCCCAAAGTTTCTATCGGAGAGTCAAGACGAAAACGTGTGCCAACCCCTATGCATAAGTTCACGAGGGCACGGAACTCGCAAGTTGATCACCAAAACATACATCAAGTGGGTCACATGATATCCCATTGTCACCACAGATAAGCACGTGCAAGACATACATCTAGTGGGTCACATGATATCCCATTGTCACCACAGATAAGCACGTGCAAGACATACATCAAGTGTTCTCAAATCCTTAAAGACTCAATCCGATAAGATAACTTCAAAGGGAAAACTCAATCCATTACAAGAGAGTAGAGGGGGAGAAACATCATAAGATCCAACTATAATTGCAAAGCTCGCGATACATCAAGATCGTATCACCTCAAGAAGACGAGAGGGAGAGAGATCAAACACATAGCTACTGGTACATACCCTCAGCCCTGAGGGTGGACTACTCTCTCCTCATCATTGAGAGCACCGGGATGATGAAGATGGCCACCGGAGAGGGATTCCCCCCTCCGGCAGGGTGCCAGAACGGGTCTAGAATTGTTTTCGATGGCTATGGAGGCTTCTAGCAGCGAAACTCCCAATCTATTCCGTTCCCTGATGTTTTTAGGGTATATGGACATTTATAGGCGAAAGAAGTCGGTCAGCGGAGCCACGAGGGGCCCACGAGGGTGGGGGCGCGCTCAGGGGGGTAGGGCGCGCCTCCCTGCCTCGTGCCTCCCTCGAAGCTTCCCTGACGTCTACTCCAAGTCTCCTGGATTGCTTCCGTTCCAAAAATAAGTTCCGTGAAGTTTCAGGTCAATTGGACTCCGTTTGATTTTCCTTTTCTGCGATACTCTAAAACAAGGAAAAAACAGAAACAGGCTCTGGGCTCTAGGTTAATAGGTTAGTCCCAAAAATCATATAAAATAGCACATAAATGCATATAAAACATCCAAGGTTGATAATATAATAGCATGGAACAATCAAAAATTATAGATACATTGGAGACGTATCAAATACATACTCCCCCAAGCTTAGGCTTTTGGCGTAGGTTGGTCTAGGGCCATGGCTCAAAGCTGCCCTATTTGATGTACGGAGGAGTGTCCTCTGGGTGCCACTAGTTGGCGATCTCCTCCGGATCCCACTGATAAATAGACTGACAGTAAGGATCAAGTGGTGGCTGTGGCTCAGGCTCTGGAGCTGATGTCAGGCTCCAGTATGCATGAACGGCCTCCGGCAAAACAAGGTACGTGCCTGAAAGTATGTTAAACAAAGAGGGAGCAGGCAAGGTAATAATCTCAAAGTAATTTTTTTTATCAAATATCAATCTATATTTAAGCATCTTCTTCTTATCCTTAACAATAAAATCATGTGCTACCATACTCTTATAATCTAGAAAAATAGGAGGCAGCAACTTTTCCTCTTTCCCATAATGCCTAATAGGTATGTTAAAGTGTGCAGCAAGGTGCGAGGCAAAGATGCCTCCAAAGACGGGACCCTTTGTATGGTTCAGATTTAACCGTTTAGCAACAATAGCGCCTAAACTGAAAGTGGTATCACGAAACAAAGCATGGCGCAAAATAGCAATATCAGGGGCACTAAGATTTCCACTGTTCCCACGACCAATTAAGCATCTACTAGCAAATATTGAAAAGTAAAGTAGAACAGGAAAATGTATGCTAGTAATTCTTGCATCAGAAACTTTCCTCGTTTCCCCTACAGCAATCATATCAATAAATCCCTCCACATCATTACGACGTGGTTCCTCTATGCTGCCCGCAAAGGGTATCTTACAGACCCTACAAAACTCATATAGTGACATCTCCTTAACCTCATCATATAAATGAAATTCCACTGAAGGTGGTGATTTTTTATCATGAAAATAAAAAAATTGCATAAAAATATTAGTGAGGAGGAGATACTGTTCGCGTTGGTCGCGGAGGAAGTCGATGAGGCCTGCATTCTCAGCCAAATAATAAAAATCTTCATAAATCCCGGCTTCTCTCAAGAACTCATCACAAGGCCATTCACACGGTTGAACCTCCGTAGTGCGGGGGAGATTATATTTGGGCTTCTTATTCTCTTCACCTTGCTTATCCTTCGAGCTTCGGCTCGAAGAGCCCCTCAACAATCTCTTCATCATTTTCTTTCTCTGAAAAATTTCTGAAATTTTTAGTGACTCAAAAATAAAAATGAATCAAACTCAACAAGATTGATAGCAACTACTCCCACAAGTGCCTAGAGGCCATATCATGCATTAAAACTACTTTTGACCACATAAATTTGACATGCAAGCTCAAGAACAGGGTCACCTAAGCAGGAAAAATTTGCAATAAATAAAGGACTAGCACATACCGAAGAACAATCCCCAAAGCAGTTTTGTGAATGGAGCTTTTAGAAAGGAGATCAAAAATGGCAGCAAGATGAGCTAGAACTTGGGTTTGAGCTGGTGGAGGATTTTTTCTGGAGGAAGACAAAGTGTGTGGGTGCAGGAATAAGTGGAGGGGGCCCACGTGGGGTCCACGAGGTAGGGGGCATGCCCCAGGGGGTAGGCGCGCCCTGGACCTTCGTGGCCAGGTGGTGAGGCCCCCTGGTGTGTTCTCAGTGCCAATAATTTTTAAATATTCTAGAAAAAACATATTAAATTTTCAGGACATTTGGAGAAGTTTTATTTTCGGGGTATTTTTTTATTGCAAGGATAATTCAGAAAACAGACAGAAAATATTATTTTTGCTTTATTTAATCTAAATAATAGAAAGTAAAAGGAGGGTACAGAGAGTTGTGCTTTCTAACTTCATCCATCTCATGCTCATCAAAACGAACCCACTAACAAGGTTGATCAAGTCTTGTTAACAAACTCTTTCCGAATTGCATGAAACCGGAGAATTTTCGAATAACACTAGGTTACCTCAATGGGGATATGCATGTCTCCAACAATAAGAATATCATATTTCTTCTTGACAGTAGGAAGAGGAAATCCAAAACCTCCAATAGTAATCATCGAAGTTTTTCAATAGAATTAATACTGTGGACTTGAGGTTGTTTCCTCGGAAAGTGTACCGTATGCTCATTACCATTAACATGAAAAGTGACATTGCCTTTGTTGCAATCAATAACAGCCCCTGCAGTATTTAAAAAGGGTCTACCAAGAATAATAGACATACTATCGTCCTCGGGAATATCAAGAATAACAGAGTCCGTTAAAATAGTAACATTTGCAACCACAATAGGCACATCCTCACAAATACCGACATGTATAGCAGTTGATTTATCAGCCATTTGCAAAGATATTTCAGTAGGTGTCAACTTATTCAAATCAAGTCTACGATATAAAGAGAGAGGCAGAACACTAACACCAGCTCCAAGATCACATAAAGCAGTTTTAACATAGTTTCTTTTAATGGAGCATGGTATAGTTGGTACTCCTGGATCTCCAAGTTTCTTTGGTATTCCACCTTTAAAAGTATAATTAGCAAGCATGGTGGAAATTTCAGCTTCCGGTATCTTTCTTTTATTTGTAACAATATCTTTCATGTACTTAGCATAAGGATTCATTTTAAGCATATCAGTCAAACGCATACGCAAAAAGATAGGTATAATCATTTCAGCAAAGCGCTCAAAATCCTCATCATCATTTTTCTTGGATGGTTTAGGAGGAAAATGCATGGGTTTCTGAACCCATGGTTCTCTTTCTTTACCGTGCTTCCTAGCAACAAAGTCTCTCTTATCATAACATTGATTCTTTGATTGTGGGTTATCAAGATCAACAACAGGTTCAATCTCTACATCATTGTTAATGCTAGGTTGAGCATCAACATGAACATCATCATTAATATTATCACTAGGTTCATGTTCATTACCAGATTGTGTTTCATCATCAGAAATAGAAATATCATTGGGATTCTCAGGTGTGTTAACAACATGTTCACTAGAAGCATGCAAAGTCCTATCATTTTTCTTTTTCTTCTTCTTAGAAGAACTAGGTGCATCAACATTAGATCTCTGAGAATCTTGCTTGATTCTCTTAGGGTGGCTGCCGGTGTCAAAACCAGTGGATCTCGGGTAGGGGGTCCCGAACTATGCATCTAAGGTCGATGGTAATAGGAGACAAGGGACACGATGTTTACCCAGGTTCAGGCCCTCTCTATGGAGGTAATACCCTACGTCCTGCTTGATTGATATTGATGAATATGAGTATTACAAGAGTTGATCTACCTCGAGATCGTAATGGCTAAACCCCTAGAGGTCTAGCTTGTATGGCTATGATAATGAGTATCCTATCCAGACTAAGTCCTCCGGTTTATATAGACACTGGGAGGATCTAGGGTTACATAAGGTCGGTTACAAAGAAAGGAATCTACATATTCGACACCAAGCTTGCCTTCCATGCTCAGGAGAGTCCCATCTGGACACGGGTGCAGTCTTCAGTCTTCGTATCTTCATAGCCCATCAGTCCGGCCCATGGCTAAAAGGCCGGACGCCCGAGGACCCCTTAGTCCAGGACTCCCTCAATAGCCCCTGAACCTGGCTTCAATGACAAGGTATCCGGCGCGTAGTGCTGTCTTCGGCATTGCAAGGCGGGTTCCTCCTTCCGAACTCCCAAATAGTCTTCGGATGAATTGATCGTGTTCGGACCTATAACACACACCACACACAACCGTAGAGAGAATATAATAATACACGAGTCCAATCCACTGACAACTTTTTCAACATTACATCACGTCCATCCGGTCATAATTTCAAACCATTTTTTGCCTGCCGCCCCACGTTTTGAGACGCGGTTTGCCATTGGCACGTCTTGTCAAAGAAGAGATCATGTCCCCTTATTACGGGATTCTCATCAATACGGGCGTGGGTAACCCAACCGTGCCATTTACACAGCCCTCGGGAGCAGGCGAATTTTGAGGCGAGTGGGGTGGCGTTCAATATTCACTGCCCTTATAAGGAGATAAGATTCCCCCTTCTTCCCCCACGCCTTCTTCCTGCCCTTCCACCCTTGAGCTCCAGCGCCCAAGTCCTAGCTTCCCCCGCCGGAGAAAACACTCCAACCATGTCCGGATCTGGAGCTGGTGGCAAGTGGATGGCTTCTTCTGTCAAGAAGAAAGACATCAAGGAGCTTCGAGAGGCCGGATACCTGGCCATGGAGATCATTCACCGTCTCCCGGCCGAAGGATAGATTGTCCCTACCCTAGATCCCCATGGGAGGGTTGTATTTCTCGCACATTTCATCCGTGGGCTGGGGTTCCCTCTCCACCCATTTGTCCGCGGACTGATGTTTTACTACGGGCTAGACTTCCATGATCTGGCCCCAACTTTGTCCTCAACATCTCAACATTTTATAATTGTTTGCGAGGCTTTCCTCCGTATCCCGCCTCACTTCGGCCTATGGCTGAAGATGTTCAATGTAAAGCCGAAGGTGGTGAGAGGCCAACAGGCAGAGTGCGAAGGCGCCATGGTGGGAAAGATGCCCAACGTCACATGGCCCGAAGGCTCCTTTGTGAAGACGGTGAAGGGGTGGCAATCGGGGTGGTTCTACATCACCGAGCTACGCGACACCAACTGGTCGGCGGCCGCCGAATTCCGATCCGGAGCTCTGCTGTGGCTCACCTCCTGGCAACAGAAGGGCCTCGCCTGGGGCTCTTCGAGCGAGCTGACTGGGCTCCAGACGTGCATTCAGAACATGATAACCAAGAGGATCAAACTCATCAACGTGATCCAGGTTATGCTCATTCGCCGGATCCTTCCGTGCCAATGCCGGACTTGCTATTTGTGGGAGTTCGATCCGGCCAAGCACCAGACGCTACTGGAGCTCTTCGGTACAACGCACGAAGATATCTGGAAAGTGCTCTTCAAGGCCGGCGAGACACCACCGCCCACGACCGAAGATCGTGGGCTCAGCTTAAAGCGCCAGGCCAATTCAATAAGTTCTTTCATGTATTCAAGGTATAGACTTTACTTGCATATTTTGGGGAGGAGTCTAAACCTCCCTATCAATTTTTAGGCCTGGATCGACATAGCGGGGCGGATTAATTGTCCAGCTCCACTTCCCGAAGATGAGGAAACCCCACTCCTAATGAAGATGCTATTTCCGGCGCCTTATGATGTGTCGGATAAGAAGGCCAAGAAGACGGACAAAGGGAGTAGGAGTGGCCTTTGCCGAAAGGGTACTTTGGACATGTCGTCCAAAGAAGAGACTGACTCTTCGGTCGCCGAAGACGATGGCGAGGAGGAAGAAGAAGGCGGCTTCCGTTCGGAGGGGGGAAAGGAGAAAAGAGAGGCCTCCACGAATCTGGAGGCGAAGGCGCCCAAGAGGGAGAAGGGCTCTCTTGCGGATAACTCCGCATGGGATGTCGAAAGCAGTCCGGAGTGAATGCCCCAGACCAAGCCTCGGGCTGCCTCGTAAGCGCTAAAACCCTATGCACCTCCCAATACCTGGCCCTTCCAGTTTATAATATTAATATGTTTAAACTATGCCAGTACAGTCTGGCCCGCGACAGCTCCCCGCGATCCTCGACAGAGGATTCGCTAGACTCAAAGGAGATGGCTAGCATGTCTCCGCCGCCCGCTCATTCTGCCTCACCCAAGGGTGATGATGAGGTGGCGTCCCAAAGGATCTTCCCAGACCAGGGGGAGGTTCTAGAAACCATTAAGGTGGCGCCACAGGATGACTCCTCGGCTGTCAGACACAGGGGAAAAAAGCCCCCATGGGGGCTGGCAGTGGGGGCCAAGTTCTGTTTGGCCCTTAGTCGGATACCATTTCGGAGACCTACATGGCTCCGGAGTCCGGCGAACGGCCTTCCCGAAAGGAGGAGGTGTGCCTGTTCCACCGATGACCTCTGTCCAACCAGAGGCATCGGACAATCTGCTGGAAGCGCTACGAGGCGCTGCCATTGTGGATGAGCACCGTGTCCTTATGGGTACGGTGATCGAAAAGGTTCAGTCCGCCAAAAGCGAGCTGACCGAGGCTTGCACCAGCCTTTTAATAGGCTTTGAGGTAACAATTGTAGAAAAATATCACAATGTGGACAGTAGCCCCTGATGCTCTGTTCGGTGTCCAGAAAGGAAAAGCCGAACAGGGGATCAAAATAATTTTCACAGGAGTCTAACGTAATATGTCTATGTGAATAAGCAGGCGTCGCTACTGGCTGCTGCCGCTCACACTGCAGAGGTCTCCGGACTGAAGCAGAACCTGGAGCGGGCCGAGAAAGAGCTCAGCCTCGTGAAGAAGCAGTTGGAGGACAACAAAGGTATGCAGTAACCTGCGTGTATGTTTATGAATGGTTCGTGCTGACTAAAATGCCATGAACTTTATTAGGGGCCATGACCTAGGTGGCGGCCCTCAAGAAGGCATTAAAGAAGGCCGAGGACAAAGCAGCCAAGGAACGCACCGCGCGCGAGAAGCACGAGGCCCGTGTCGGCGAGGTTCAGCAAGAGCTCCAAGAAGCCGTCAAGAAGTGCGAGTCCTTGGAGTGTGATTCTAAGACGCAAGCGTCCGAACTTGCGAAGGCCCTCCAGAGCGCATAGGAGGCTTGAGCCGAAGCCCAGAGCGCCCTTCAGGAAATCCAGGCGGCCTGGAAGATCGCGGCGGGTAAGGCTTTCATAATGCAAAGAAAGTCTGTGAAGGAAGCGTTCCTTTTACTTACCTGAATTTGGAGCTCTCCAGGGGCGTTTACGGATTTGCCACGCAGCGTATCAGATGCTGCCGAGTTCTATTGAGTAGAGGAGGGGAGTTCTACAAAGAAGCTGTTCTGGTCTCAATATCTTGTGCCCGAACATCCGGTGTCCTTCAGCGACCAGCTGAAACAGCTGGTCGAGCTGCACAAGGCGGTCGAGCTAGCCATGAAGGAGCTGATAGTCCGGCTATGGCCTGCCGCGCTGATACCTAGTAGCTACTTCGGACTTGTGAAGTGGCTTGTTGATGTCTGCCCCCGGCTTGAGGTTATAAAGCGGTCGGTCCGTATCGAAGGTGCACGGATGGCCTTTGCCTGCGTCAAAATGCACTGGGCGAAGATGGATGCCAAGAATTTAATGACCGAGGGGCCACCTGAGGGCAAGGAGCACCGCCGACCCGAGTTGTATTTTGATGGTGTCCTAGAGGGATCCCGCATTGTTGCGGATCACTGTACGAAAGACACTATCTATGAATGAATGTATGCGATCTCCCGCTGCCTTGTATGATAAAACAAAGTGTTTATGCAATATAATGCTTGTTATGTTTTTAAATTTTTACTTCCTGTGGGGCCATGTTGTATGAAATCTGAGGGTTAACCAGTCGTCGGCTTCTGCCCCCACGTAGGTAGTATGGGGGTGTTCGGGATGGAATCTAAACAATCTTGATCCAACTAGATGGTCCTTGAAGGAGTTGTTTAGCGCAACGAACCACGCAACCAGACTATGCAGCTGTAACGCCCTCACTTAGCCATAGGAGTGCGACAATAAAAACATGGGTGCAGCCCCTAGTATCTGAACTAGAGTGCTATAAGCGTCTGATCGGGAAGTATGAATCCTTCGCGTAATGCGGAAGAAATCTCCAACAATTTGCAACCTCCAAACAGTTGATCGGCTCTCGCCGCATCATGACAGTCAGTTTTCGGCTTTCTCTACTGAGGTGCTCCTCTGGATAAACCAAGGCACAATTGCAGTAGTTCTCTCTTTACTACCTTAGCCTATGTAGCAGAACGTAAGGTAGCAAGCACAGGAGCTGCGCAACCCAACTATTAACCAAAGACATGATTCAGAGCCAATGCATATAATGCTAAATTCGGGGTGCCGAACTATACTTATAAAAAGTGTTCGGACTTTTGTTGCCGTAATGTGGGGTGCTATGAAGCCCCTGGCAAACATCAAGCGTACCAAAGTGTACAGGTGCTACCTGATAGGATTATCCACAGGGGAGCTGAAAAAAGAAAAAAAGGAAAGAAAACAAAGAAGGTACGAAGGTAAAAAGCTGGAGTCCTACAGCTCCAGCCGCAAACTGTTCTCATTGTAATTTAATTAGTACGTCAAAGCGCATTGATACAGGTAGTGCGATAAGCAACAGGCATTTGACATGTCAAAACCAAGGGAGAGCTGCATGTGGGTCCTGAAAAACAGGAAAGTTATCATTACTGGAATCACCAAAAATGTCCCCCATCTGTCTGCGTTTCTCGCCGTCTTGGTGTGTTTATCCTTCAAGAGGACCGATGACCAGGCCATCAGATGGTGCCTGTGGGATTGAGACCTGAAAAGGAAACAAGTAAAAGTGAAAGTATATGTGTATCCAACGTCGGTTGAGCCGTACTAGGACCACAAGCTAGCTGTGCCTCCGTCGATGCCCATGGGATTTTGAGTGCGTAGTTATGTACGCGCGACACGAATGCCACCACTTGATCGGAACTGCGATGGAGGCCTGATTGCTAGTCGAGCTCCTGACGAGCCGAGCTCTCCTGCTGGAGAGTAGTTTGTACCCTGTTAACGGTGTCCGTGGGCTCGACAGCCAAGTTAAGGTTCTGCTTGAGAAGGCCGCTCTGTACTTCTGTTGCTAATGTAGATGTGTGCTCTTCTGTACGGAGGGAGCGTTCCGTATTTCCATTGACTGTTATGACGCTGCGCGGACCGGGCATCTTGAGCTTGAGATAAGCGTAGTGTGGTACTGCGTTGAATCGAGCGAACACCGTTCGTCCGAGCAGTGCGTGATAGCCGCTGTGGAAGGGGACGATATCGAAGATTAACTCCTTGCTCCGGAAGTTGTCCGGAGATCCGAAGACAACCTCGAGTGTGATTGAGCCCGTACAGCAGGCCTCCACACCAGGTATAACTCCTTTGAAGGTAGTCCTGGTGGGCTTGATCCGAGATGGGTTAATTCCCATTTTTCACGCTGCCTGATAGAGAAGATTAAGGCTGCTACCTCCGTCCATGAGGACGCGAGTCATGTGGAACCCATCAATTATTGGGTCTAGGACCAGTGCAGCAGAGCCGCCGTGACGGATACTGGTTGGATGATCCTGGCGATCAAAGGTGATCGGGCATGACGACCATGGGTTAAATTTTGGGGCGACTGGCTCTATCGCGTAGACGTTCCTGAGCGCACACTTGCGCTCCCTCTTGGGGATGTGGGTAGCGTATATCATATCCACCGTTTTAACCTGAGGGGGAAACTTCTTCCGTCCCCCTGTGTTTGGTTGCTAGGGCTCTTCATCATTGTCCTTGCTTTGCGATCGCTTTTCCCTGTTCTCGGCGTTCAATTTTCCACCCTGTTTAAAAACATAGCAATCTCTATTTGTATGATTGGGCGGCTTGCCTGGGGTGCCATGAATCTGGAACGAACGATCAAGTATGCGGTCCAAGCTGGATGGACCTGAATTGTTCTTTTGGAACGGCTTCTTCCACTGTCCGGACTTAGAGCCCCTGAATCCGGCATTGACTGCCGTGTCCTCGGTGTTATCACTATTGTTTCGGCGCTTGTATCTGTTGCGTCGAGACTTGTCTTTGCTAGTTTTAGCTTTAGGGGTGCCGGCATCGCTTGCATTGTTTTTGCTACAGGCCAACCAACTGTCCTCACCTGCACAAAAGCGGGTCATGAGTGCCGTGAGGGCTGCCATGGATTTTGGCTTTTCTTGGCCGAGGTGGCGAGCGATCCATTCGTCGCGGATGCTGTGTTTGAAGGCTGCTAGGGCTTCGGCATCTGGACAATCAACGATTTGGTTCTTTTTAGTTAAGAACCTACTCCAGAATTTCCTGGCGGACTCTCCGGGCCGTTGAACTATATGGCTTAAGTCATCAGCGTCCGGAGGTTGAACATATGTACCTTGGAAGTTATCGAGGAAGGCCTCTTCCAAGTCCTCCCATCTGCCAATAGAATTTGCAGGCAGACTGTTGAGCCAGTGTCGAGCTGGCCCTCTGAGTTTTAAAGGGAGGTATTTAATGGCGTGGAGGTCATCGCCACGGGCCATATGAATGTGGAGAGTGAAGTCTTCGATCCACACCGCGGGGTCCGTGGTTCCATCGTATGATTCTATATTCATGGGTTTGAACCCTTCTGGGAATTCATGATCTAGGACCTCATCAGTGAAGCAATGAGGGTGTGCGGCGCCTCTATATCGGGCCGTATCGTGACGTAGCTCTGATGGAGTCCGTCTGCGGTTTTCGGCCCGCGCATGACTAAGTTTGCCATGTCCGAATAGGTGGCCATCGTCGTGTGTCGAGGCACGCCCTCGCGATCCGTAGATTGATCTAGTATGTCCTGCTTTATTGTTCAGGTTTTGCCGGAGGTCATATGTATGACCATGGGCTAATTTACCTCTGCCAGTGCGCTGAGGTGGGGCTAGCTGGTGTTCGGTGTGAGTTGCCATTTTGTCTCGACCACGTGGTGGTCGTTTAGCCGCATTGTACGATGGAGGTATGTAGTTCGGCGCCTCCTCGTCAAACTGAGGTAGCAATTTGCGCTTTGGGTAGCTTTTGGTTGGGCGCTTGAGGCCGTACTCTTCGGCTGCTAGGACATCCTTCCATTTATCATTGAGCAGATCTTGGACAGCTTGAAGCTGCTGCTGCTTCTTTTTCAGGCTCCTTGCCATGGCGATTAGCTGGCGCTTGAAACGCTCCTGCTCCATAGGTTCCTCATGCATGATGAAATCGTCGGTGCCGAGGCTCACCTCATCCCCGGAGAGCGGAAGATAACTTCCGTCCTCTGAGTCTTCGTGAGTGGCCTGCTTGCCAGGGCTGGCCTGCCCATCTTCCCGTTCATCTTGTTCATTAGCTATTTCAGCGGGGTCTTCGTTGTCTTCGGCACCTTCTGGAGTATCATCTTCTCCTGTGCCGATGTTGCTGTCTTTACTGTGGCATGACTTAGAGCGGCGCCGCTGACGTTGACGCTTGGATTGTATTTCAGAAAGGTTTATCCTCGGCTGGATCTTCCTTTTCATTGCCACTGTTCTCCTTTGGTGCATCCACCATGTATACATCGTACGAGGAAGTGGCCGTCCAGCGTCCGGTGAACGGCGGGTTCTGGGCCTCTTCTTCTTCGGCATCGTCGTCCATACCGTCGATGTCCTCGGAGTCATAATCAAGTGTGCGGTCAAATCCTCGACTGTGGAGATGAAGTGGGTGGCGGGTGGGAAGCAATATTCTCCACCGTCAACCCCTAGTTCGAACCGGATATAGTTCGGCTGTGAGTCCTCTGCCAAGGACATATTATTTAACGAGTTTAGCACATCGCCCAAAGGTGAGTGCTGGAAGATGTCTGCGGTGCTAAACTTGAAGATCGATAAACGATCAAGCTCGGCATCCACGAGCTCACGTGATTCTGAACTTACGGCCGGAGACGAGTCCAGAGTTCTGCTGATAGATACGTCATGAGAGGTTAAGTCTATATGCGGATCCAATGTCGTGGAATCTGTGGCCTCTGTGGTGGGGTTGATCCTCCCGTCCTTGGGTGGCGCAGCTTGCTCCGGATCTAGGGCTAGAGCGGTTACAGGAGCAATCTCCTGGATGCAGCCTGATGACAGATTTAGGTCGTGATCATCGGGGTGACCGGGAGCAGCTACCGCGGTGTCGAATCCGGCGAAGATCAAGTCTCCACGGATGTCCGCAACGTAGTTCAAGGTTCTGAATCTGACCTGATGGCCAGGGGCGTAGCTTTCGATCTGCTCCAGATGGCCAAACGAATTGGCCCATAGTACGAAGCCTCCAAACACGAAGATCTGTCCGGGAAGGAAAGTTTCTCCTTGGACAGCGTCATTATGGACGATTGAAGGGGCCATCAAACCTTTTAGCGACATCACAGAGGAACTCTCAATGAAAGCACCAATGTCGGTGTCAAAACCGGCGGATCTCGGGTAGGGGGTCCCAAACTATGCGTCTAGGTCGATGGTAATAGGAGACAAGGGACACGATGTTTACCTAGGTCCGGGCCCTCTCTATGGAGGTAATACCCTACGTCCTGCTTGATTGATATTGATGAATATGAGTATAACAAGAGTTGATCTACCTCGAGATCATAATGGCTAAAACCCTAGAGGTCTAGCTTGTATGGCTATGATAATGAGTATCCTATTCGTACTAAGTCCTCCGGTTTATATAGACACTGGGAGGATCTAGGGTTACATAAGGTCGGTTACAAAGAAAGGAATCTGCATATTCAATGCCAAGGTTGCCTTCCACGCTAAGGAGAGTCCCATCCGGACACGGGTGCAGTCTTCGGTCTTCGTATCATCACAGCCCATCAGTCCGGCCCATGGCTAACAGGCAGGACACCCGAGGACCTCTTAGTCCAGGACTCCCTCAATGGCCCTCGGGATACAAAGGTTCCTGAGTCATTTTACCCCCTATGGTCACAACTCTAACATCATTATCATTGTCTTATTATTTAATTCATTGAGCAAATCATTTTGAGCTTTAAGCACTTGTTCTACTTGAGTGGTAACCATAGAAGCATGTTTACTAATAAGTTTAAGCTCACCTTTAACTCTAGACACATAATCACCAACATAAGCATTGAAGCTTTCTTGCTTAACAATAAAATTACCAAACTCATCTAAGCATTGGCTAGCAGACTTATAACAAGGAATATCACCTTCATCAAATCTATAGAGAGAATTTACCTTTACTACCTATGTCGGGTTATCAAGACCATGTATCTCTTCAATAGGTGGTAATTTCTTAACATCTTCAGCTTTAATACCCTTTTCTTTCATAGATTTCTTTGCCTCTTGCATATCTTCAGGACTGAGAAATAGAATACCCCTTTTCTTCGGAGTTGGCTTAGGAGTTGGTTCAGGAAGTGTCCAATCATTTTCATTACTCAACATATTATTCAATAGAAATTCAACTTGATCAACAGTTCTTTCCCTGAAAACACAACCAGCACAACTATCCAGGTGGTCTATGGAAGCATTGGTTAGTCCATTATAAAAGATATCAAGTATTTCATTTTTCTTGAGAGGATGATCAGGCAAAGCATTAAGTAATCGGAGAAGCCTCCCCCAAGCTTGTGGGAGACTCTCTTCTTCAATTTGGACAAAATTATATATTTCCATTAAGGCAGCTTGTTTCTTATGAGCGGGGAAATATTTAGCAGAGAATTAATAAATCATATCTTGGGGACTACGTGCACAACTAGGATCAAGAGAATTAAACCATGTTTTAGCATCTCCCTTTAATGAGAACGGAAATAACTTAAGGATAAAGTAGTAGCGAGTTTTCTCATCATTAGTAAAAAGGGTGGCTATATCATTTAATTTAGTAAGATGCGCCACAATAGTTTCAGTTTCATAACCATGGAAAGGATCAGATTCAACCAAAGTAATTAACTTAGGCTCGATAGAGAAATCATAATCCTTATCAGAGATACAGATAGGTGAAGTAGCAAAAGCAGGGTCATGTTTCATTCTAGCATTCAAGGATTTTTCTTTCAGCTTAGCTAATAGTTTCTTAAGATCATATCTATCATTGCAACCTAAAAATTCCCTAGCAGTTTCTTCATCCAGAACATAACCCTCAGGCACAACAAGCAATTCATATCTAGGGGGAGAATCTTCATCATCAGTTTCATCAATATTATCAGTTTCAATAATTTCATTCTCTCTAACCCTAGCAAGTTGTTCATCAAGAAATTCACCTAATGGCATAGCATTATCAATCATAGAAGTAGTTTCATCATAAGTATCTTGCAAAGCAGAAGTGGCATCATCAATAACATGCGACATATCAGAATAAATAGTAGGTGTAGGTGTCGCAAGTTTACTCATAACAGAAGGTGAATCAAGTGTAGAGCTAGATGGCAGTTCCTTACCTCCCCTCGTAGTTGAGGGAAAAATCTTGGTTCTTTCATCTTTCAAGTTCCTCATAGTGATTGAAAGATATAAATCCCAAGTGACTCAAAGAATAGAGCTATGCTATCCAGCAACGGCGCCAGAAAATAGTCTTGATAACCCACAAGTATAGGGGATCACAAGAGTTTTCGAGGGTAGAGTATTCAACCCAAATTTATTGATTTGACACAAGGGGAGCCAAAGAATATTCTCAAGTATTAATAGTTGAGTTGTCAATTCAACCACACCTGAAAGACTTAATATCTGCAGCAAAGTATTTATTAGCAAAGTAATATGGAAGTAACGGTAACGGTGGCAAAAGTAATAGTAGCAGTTTTGTAGTAATTGTAACAGTGGCAACAGTAAAGTAACTAAGCAAGGATCAATATATGAAAAGCTCATAGGCAATGGATCGGTGATGGATAATTATGTCATATGCGATTCCTCATGCAACAGTTATAACATAGGGTGACACAGAACTAGCTCCAGTTCATCAATGTAATGTAGGCATGTATTCCGAATATAGTCATACGTGCTTATGGAAAAGAACTTGCATGACATCTTTTGTCCTACCCTCCCGTGGCAGCGGGGTCCTATTGGAAACTAAGGGATATTAAGGCCTCCTTTTAATAGAGTACCGGACCAAAGCATTAACACTTAGTGAATACATGAACTTTTCAAACTATAGTCATCACCAGGGGTGGTCCCGATTATTGTCACTTAGGGGTTATCAGATCATAACACATAGTAGGTGACTATTGACTTGCAAAATAGGATCAAGAACTCACATATATTCATGGAAACATAATAGGTTCAGATCTGACATCATGGCACTCGGGCCCTAGTGACAAGCATTACACATAGCAAAGTCATAGCAACATCAATCTCAGAACATAATGGATACTAGGGATCAAACCCTAACAAAACTAACTCGATTACATGATAAATCTCATCCAACTGATTACCGTCCAGCAAGCCTATGATGGAATTACTCACACACGGTTGTGAACATCATGAAATTGGTGATGGAGGAAGGTTGATGATGACGATGGCGACGGATTCCCCTCTCCGAAGCCCCGAACGGACTCCAGATCAGCCCTCCCGAGAGAGATTAGGGCTTGGCGGCGGCTCCGTATCGTAAAACATGATGAATCCTTCTCTCTGATTTTTTTCTCCCCGAAAGTGAATATATAGAGTTGGAGTTGAGGTTAGTGGAGCTTCAGGGGGGCCACGAGATAGGGGGGCGCGCCCCCACCCTCGTGGACAGGGTGTGGCCCCCCCTGCGTTGATTCTTTCGCCAATATTTTATATATATTCCAAAAATATTCTTCGTGAAGTTTCAGGTCATTCCGAGAACTTCTATTTCTGCACAAAAATAACACCATGGCAATTCTGCTGAAAACAGCGTCAGTCCAGGTTAGTTCCATTCAAATCATGTAAGTTAGAGTCCAAAACAAGGTCAAAAGTGTTTGGAAAAGTAGATACGATGGAGACGTATCACATGTATAAGTCATGAAGAAAGCAATAGCGGAAAAACTAAACGATCATTATGCTAAGCTAATGGATGGGTCTTGTCATCATATCATTCTCTAATGATGTGATCCTGTTCATCAAATGACAACACATGTCTATGGCTAGGAAACTTAACCATCTTTGATTAACGAGCTAGTCAAGTAGAGGCATACTAGGGACACTCTATTTGTCTATGTATTCACACATGTGCTAAGTTTCTGGTTAATACAATTCTAGCATGAATAATAAACATTTATCATGATATAAGTAAATATAAATAACAACTTTATTATTGCCTCTAGGGCATATTTCCTTCAGTCTCCCACTTGTACTAGAGTCAATAATCTAGATTACATAGTAATGATTCTAACACCCATGGAGTCTTGGTGCTGATCATGTTTTTCTCATGAGAGAGGCTTAGTCAACGGGTTTGCAACATTCAGATCCGTATGTATCTTGCAAATTTCTATGTCTCCCTCCTTGACTTGTTCGCGGATGGAATTGAAGTGTCTCTTGATGTGCTTGGTTCTCTTGTGAAATATGGATTCCTTTGCCAAGGCAATTGCACCAGTATTGTCACAAAAGATTTTCATTGGTCCCGATGCACTCGGTATTACACCTAGATCGGACATGAAATCCTTCATCCAGACTCCTTCATTCGCTGCTTCCGAAGCAGCTATGAACTCCGCTTCACACATATATACCGCCACGACGCCCTGCTTGGAACCGCACCAACTGATAGCTCCACCATTCAATATAAATATGTATCCGGTTTGTCACTTAGAGTCATTGATACGTCTCCGTCGTATCTACTTTTGCAAACACGTTTGCCCTTGTTTTGGACTCTAACTTGCATGATTTGAATGGAACTAACCCGTACTGACGCTGTTTTCAGCAGAATTGCCATGGTGTTATTTATGTGTAGAAACAAAAGTTCTCGGAATGACCTGAAACTTCACGGAGATTATTTTTGGAAATAATAAAAAATACTGGCAAAAGATCAAGACCAAGGGGCCCACACCCTAGCCACGGGGGTGGGGGCGCGCCCCCTACCTCGTTGGCCCCCTGGAGCTCCTCCGACCTCAACTCCAACTCTATATATTCGTCTTCGGAGAGAAAAAATCAAGGAGGAAGATTCATCGCGTTTTACGATACGGAGCCGCCGCCAAGCCCTAAACTCTCTCGGGAGGGCTGATTTGGAGTCCGTTCGGGGCTCCGGAGAGGGGAATCCGTCGCCATCATCATCATCAACCATCCTCCATCACCAATTTCATGATGCTCACCGCCGTGCATGAGTACTTCCATCTTAGGCTTGCTGGACGGTGATGGGTTGGATGAGATTTATCATGTAATCGTGTTAGTTTTGTTAGGGTTTGATCCCTAGTATCCACTATGTTCTGAGATTGATGTTGCTATGACTTTGCTATGCTTAATGCTTGTCACTAGGGCCCGAGTGCCATGATTTCAGATGTGAATCTATTATGTTTTCATGAATATATGAGAGTTCTTGATCCTATCTTGCAAGTCTATTGTCACCTACTATGTGTTATGATCCGACAACCCCGAAGTGACAATAATCGGGACCACTTCCGTTGATGACCGTAGTTTGAGGAGCTCATGTATTCACTATGTGTTAATGCTTTGGTCCGGTACTCTATTAAAAGGAGGCCTTAATATCCCTTAGTTTCCGCTAGGACCCCGCTGCCACGGGAGGGTAGGACAAAAGATGTCATGCAAGTTCTTTTCCATAAGCACGTACGACTATATTCTGAATACATGCCTACATTACATTGATGAATTGGAGCTAGTTCTGTGTCACCCTAGGTTATGACTGTTACATGATGAACCACATTCGGCATAATTCTCTATCACCGATCCATTGCCTACGAGCTTTCCATATATTGTTCTTCGCTTATTTGCTTTTCCGTTGCTATTGTTACAGTCACTACAAAATACCAAAAACATTACTTTTGCTATCATTACCTTTTACTACCATTACCACTACTATCATATTACTTTGCTACTAAATACCTTGCTACAGATATTAAGTTTCCAGGTGTGGTTGAATTGACAACTTAGCTGCTAATACTTGAGAATATTCTTTGGCTCCCCTTGTGTCGAATCAATAAATTTGGGTTGAATACTCTACCCTCGAAAACTGTTGCGATCCCCTATACTTGTGGGTTATCAAGACTATTTTCTGGCGCCGTTGCCGGGGAGCATTGCTCTATTCTTTGAGTCACTTGGGATTTATATCTGCTTATCATTATGAAGAATTTGAGAGATCCAAAAACCAGGATTTATCCATCAACTACGAGGGGAGGTAAGGAACTGCCATCTAGCTCTACACTTGATTCACCTTCTGTTTTGAGTAAGCTTGCGACACCTAAACCTTCTTCTGCTATTAATTCTGATATGTCACATATTATTGATGATGCCACTTTTGCTATGCATGATACTTATGATGAAACTACTTCTATGCCTGATACTACTATGCCACTCGGTGAATTTCTTGATGAACAACTCGCTAGGGCTAGAGAGAATGAAATTATTGAAAATGATAATACTGATGAAAGTAATGATGAAGGCTCTCCTAATAAATATGAATTACTTGTTATGCCTAAGGGCTATGTTATGGATGAAGAAACTAAAAGAGACTTTCTTGCTTGCAATGATAGAAGTGATCTTAAGAAATTATTAGCTAAGCTTAAACAAAAAACTCTGAATGCTAGAATGAAATATGATCCTACTTATGCTACTTCACCTATCTTTGTTACTGATAAGGATTATGAATTCTCTATTGATCCTGATATAATTACTTTGGTTGAATCTGATCCTTTTTATGGCTATGAATCTGAAACTGTTGTGGCACATCTTACTAAATTAAATGATATAGCCACCCTGTTCACTAATGATGAGAGAACTCGCTACTTTTATATCCTTAAAATATTCCCGTTCTCATAAAAGGGTGATGCTAAGATATGGTTTAATTCTATTGATCCTGGTTGTGTGCGTAGTCCCCAGGATATGATTTATTACTTCTCTGCTAAATATTTTCCTGCTCATAAGAAACAAGCTGCCTTAAGGGATATATACCAAAAAACATTACTTTTGCTATCGTTACCTTTTGCTACCATTACCACTACTATCATATTACTTTTCTACTAAATACCTTGCTACAGATATTAAGTTTCCAGGTGTGGTTGAATTGACAACTCAGCTGCTAATACTTGAGAATATTCTTTGGCTCCCCTTGTGTCAAATCAATAAATTTGGGTTGAATACTCTACTCTCGGAAACTGTTGCGATCCCCTATACTTGTGGGTTATCAGTCATCCAGATCAGTGTCAAAGCTTGCATCGACGTAACCATTTACGACAAGCTCTTTGTCACCTCCATAAATGAGAAACATACCCTTAGTCCTTTTCAGGTATTCCAGGATGTTCTTGACCGCTGTCCAGTGATCCACTCCTGGATTACTTTGGTACCTCCCTGCTAAACTAATAGCAAGGCACACATCAGGTCTGGTACACAGCATTGCATACATGATAGAGCCTATGGCTGAGGCATAGGGAATGACTTTCATTTTCTCTCTATCTTCTGCAGTGGTCGGGCATTGAGTCTGACTCAACTTCACACCTAGTAATACAGGCAAGAACCCTTTCTTTGACTGATCCATTTTGAACTTCTTCAAAACTTTATCAAGGTATGTGCTTTGTGAAAGTCCAATTAAGCGTCTTGATCTATCCCTATAGATCTTGATGCCCAATATATAAGCAGCTTCACCGAGGTCTTTCATTGAAAATTTCTTATTCAAGTATCCTTTTATGTTATTCAGAAATTCAGTGTCATTTCCAATCAACAATATGTCATCCACATCTTGACCTAATAATAAAGCAAATTAGGTTTCTTTCGTCCGTCATTGCATTTTTCAAAAAAGTCCCTCTATTTCAGAGAATTCAACCCGCAGTCCTGTTTTAAGTTAAAACGAATCGTTATTTTCGTATTTTACACAAAAGTCCCTATCTTTTCTTGAAATCAATCCACTGTCCGGATTTAAGTCACACCCGAATCGTCATTTTACATTTTTCGAAAAAACCCTGATGTTTTAGATAATTCATCCATGGATCATATCTAAGTCAAACAAATGCTTTTTAAAATCATTCATATCTTTTAAACCGTAACTCCAATTTGAACATGTTATATATGAAATTTGATTAGAAAAATATGTAGAATATGAATATGAGATTATTTTTACCTGTTAAGTAATTTTAAATATTATTTTGGAATATATTTGAGTCAAACCAAATGATTTTCTAAATTATTTGTATCTTTTAACCGTAACTTCGATTTTAACATATTATACATGAAATTTTATTAGAAAAATGTGTGGAATCTAAATATGATGTTAATTTTACCTGTTAAATATTTTTAAAATATTGTGATGGAAGCAAACTTATAATTTATAGCTCAAGATTTGTTTTTTTCATACCGGCGGCGATCCGGATTGCAAATAAACACCCCACTATAACAGTATACAGAAAAGAAAACATTGATAATAACACATGCATACCTCTGAATAATGTCGCAGGGGAAAACAACAGATTTCTCATCACGAGAATGAGAGAAAGCGAGCGAGCGAGAGAGAGGGAGAGAGAGATGCCTTAGGATTAACCATATTCAACACACGTTTTTTGTTGTTTTGTGTGAACACCGAGGCCATCGCCAGCGAGGGTGAGAAGGAGGATAAGCGGCAACACAAATATGATGCCTCGCAAAAATAAAGGAGATGGACCTATTGTGGTCTTGAGTGATGGTTGTTGAGTTAAGAGCGTGTGTTATGTTTTCTCTCCCGTTGCAACGCACGAGCTCTTTTGCTAGTATAATATAAGAAATGCTACAGAGCTCCCACTCACTTTCTTGTAAATACAGGCTTCTCCAAAAGTCTGTATAAAACTATATGCTTTGACCACACTATCAAAGCATATATTCCAACTCCGAGAGGCTTGCACCAGTCCATAAATGGATCGCTGGAGTTTGCACACTTTGTTAGCACCTTTTGGATCGACAAAACCTTCTGGTTGCATCATATACAACTCTTCTTTGAGATATCCATTAAGGAATGCAGTTTTGACATCCATTTTCCAAATTTCATAATCATAAAATGCAGCAATTGCTTACATGATTCAGACAGACTTAAGCATCGCCACGGGTGAGAAGGTCTCATCGTAGTCAACTCCTTGAACTTGTCAAAAACCTTTCGCAACAAGTCGAGCTTTGTAGACAGTAACATTACCGTCAGCATCAGTCTTCTTGAAGATCCATTTATTCTCTATTGTTGCCAATCATCGGGCAAGTCAACCAAACTCCATACTTTGTTCTCATACATGGATCCCATCTCAGATTTCATGGCTCCAAGCCATTTTGTGGAATCTGGGCTCATCATCGCTTCCTCATAGTTCGTAGGTTCGTCATGGTCAAGTAACATGACATCCAGAACAGGATTACCGTACCAATCTAGTGCAGATCTTGCTCTGGTTGACCTACGAGGTTCAGTAGTAACTTGATCAGAAGTTTCATGATCATCATCATTAGCTTCCTCACTAATTGGTGTAGGAATCACTGGAACTTATTTCTATGATGTACTACTTTCCAATAAGGGAGAAGGTACAATTACCTCATCAGGTTCTACTTTCCTCCCAGTCACTTCTTTCGAGAGAAACTCCTTCTCTAGCAAGGATCCATTCTTAGCAACGAATATCTTGCCTTCGGATCTATGATAGAAGGTGTACCCAACAGTATCCTTTGGGTGTCCTATGAAGACACATTTCTCCGATTTGGGTTCGAGCTTATCAGGTTGAAGCTTTTTCACATAAGCATCGCAGCCCCAAACTTTTAGAAACGATAACTTGGGTTTCTTGCCAAACCAAAGTTCATATGGTGTCATCTCAATAGATTTCGATGGTGCCCTATTTAACGTGAATGCAGCCGTCTCTAAAGCATAACTCCAAAACGATAGTGGTAAATCAATAACACTACAAAAGAAGACACTTCGTTGAGGATACGTGTTTGTCACAGTAGGTCACGTTTTCTGTCATGCATGTACATCCATGATGATTTTATGACAGAATCAAGATAGTCATACCTGTGCTGTCGTAGAAGTGTTCGATGACATTACCAAAATTATCATCACGGAAGTGTCCACTTCCATGACGATAAATCGCGCGTCATGGAAGTGCTTTCGTCAAGGGTGACCGACACGTGGCATCCACCGTAGAGGGTCGCCGTTAAGCTATCGGGTCCGGTTTTGGATCCGGTAACCCGCTAACAGCCCAGACCAATGAGGATTTTCCATGTGTAAAATTCTCATTGGCTAGAGGAAACACGTGTTGGCTCACCGTTGGGACAGATGTCATTCATTCATTGGACAGGAGGCGCCTATGATACGTCGACATGTGGCACGACCCAACAGAGGCCCATTCCGGTGAAAAGGCCGGCCCGTTTGACTTGGTCAAAAGGTAACGGGCCGGCCCACGGAAAGCCTATTCCTATATAGCCCATTTACGTCCCGTTACGGCCTATCGGAATTAAGCCCAGTAGCTTCATCTGGGCCGTCCAATACAATTCCATCCCATTGTACCTTCTGGCCCATGTATGGCCCATGATGTCTTTCGGCCCATACGAGGCCATTTGTAACTCTTGGCCCATTAACGGCCCGTGGTGAATCTGACCCGCAATGAACAATGTACCCCTTTATACCCATTAACGGCCCATTATTCATTTGGACCGTTTCCAACCCGTGTTATCTTTCGGCCTTCTCAAGGCCCATTTATTCTTGGGCTCATTTCCAGCATTCAGTTACTTACGACCCGTTATTGGCCTTTTCTGCTTGTGGGCCAAATTCAGCCTGCGGTTACAATCGGCCCGTTTGCAGCCTATAATCCGTTGGGCCGTTTTCATAGCGTCGTCCAATACGACCGATTAATGATGGCCCATTATTGTCGGCCCATGAACGGACAATTCCAAATCTAGCATGTTTACTGCCCATAATGCGGTCTATTATTGGCCCATGTTTGGCCGATCGATCATACGACACGTAGAAGGCCCATTGATGCTACGGCCCGTAGAAGGCCCATTGTTTCTACGGCTTGTAGAAGGCCCATTGTTTCTACAGCCCGTAGGAGGCCCATGGTAACTATAGTAAATATGTAGCCCATGGTTATTGTGGCCTAGTTTTAAAAAAGTAGGTTATTGCGGCCACTAGCAAACCGCGAAAAAAGAACTGCACTGGCTACAACAAACAAATAAACAAGACAACAAGGAACTAAATAAGCAAGCAAATTACGCTAGGCTATCACGACTATTACACATATTACATCAACTGGGCATCAAAGTTCGCTACCAGTGCAAATATAGGGAACAAAGCAGCATATCACATACACTGGTCGTCAAAGTTGGCGACCAGTGCAAATAAACGCCGTAGCGAAACAAGTCCAGAACTGAAACCACTTCAGAAGAGCTCAAGAAACAATATCCTGGGTACCCATAATGCTGGCAAGATGCTTAGCACGCTTATTAACTTTCTCTTGGTTGGTACTTAAATCCTCCAGCGCTTGATATTGCACAAGAAAGTATGCATCTGAATTCTGCAGGGACTTCCTCAGTCCTTCGGCTTCTTGCCGCAACACATCTGACTGATGCCTTTCAGCTTGTAGCTGAGACTGTAGAAGCCGAAGTGATTCAGGCAGCGAGGTCGAAGAGCTTGTGCCAGTGGTACTGGCCAGTAATTCAAACACTACATCAACGCAGGACTATGGGGTTTTCTCACTGTCTACAAGTTCATTTTTATCACCTTTCTTGGAGACCAACAGGGTTGTCTCACTATCTTGAACCTTATCTGCATTACTTTCTCTACCATTGCATAGTGTGGTGCTCTTCTCCAATATTCTGTTCGCATACTACAAGAGAAACAAGCAGACACATCACAGGTTTAGCATGTAGTATACCAAACTCATTTTGGTAAACCAGTTCAGTAGTAAGGTGGACAGGATAACAACATGAAACAAACATATATCTATGTACTATGGTCATTGTATTGTCCATATCATTCTAGTTTATGTTGCCAAATCAAGATAGAGACACAGTTCAACTCATATATTTTGAAGACACACCAGCATAGACAGAATATAAGTGTGAGAAACTACACATCATTGGCAACACTTGTAATGTGCATCACATGAGAACATAACTGTTTATACAACTGAAACTGAAATCAACATAGAGCGAGAAGTTAGAACAACAATCCAGTTAAAGAAATAGGTTTAAAACATACTTGTTGCGCCATTGGAGTTTCAATTGGACCCTTCATATTCAAAAGTAGTTGGTATGAGTAAATACAGTGATGCAACAGCAAAGGAGTATGGACCATGGCTATGGAATCTGACCTGAGAACAGTTGCTCTTCTGCTTTAAACGTGGAGCTTAGGTTCACTGTGGTGGTCTTCGTGCTTTGGGCACTGCAGTTGCTTTACAAACTACTCGTGTGGGGGTACTCTGTTTTGGACATGGTGCTTTGTCAACTAGAAGTGGGTTACTATCCGCTGGGGTTGGGGTTAGATGGGTTGTAGCTGGTTCTCTGCCCAACGGTCTAAGTGTGCAATTTGGAAGAGTCTCGATTATGTGTGGTGGGGCAAGTTTGTGGGCCAGTACAACCATGGTTCTATCTGCATCAACGGGTAGCACCGTCTTTTGTGAAGAACAGGTTTTTGCTCCCTTAGATACTGCCATCACCCCTCCAATTCAAATGGCTGATAAACAAGAAAAGAAATTGAACGTACATACATTGTATGATAGACATATGTGGTAATTCACATATATGTTGTCTAAGAAAACATGACAGCATGACACAATTTCACATATATGATGCCTAACTAAACAGGATAGCATGGCATAGTTTCAGATATATGATGGATAACTTAACAGGACATAATGGCATAATTCAACATATGATGAGTATCTAAACAGGATGACATGACAAAACTATATGATGTCTTTCTAAAATAGGTTGAGATGAAATAATTCACATAAATGTTGTCTAAGTATATAGGATAGCATGATATAATTGACATAATTGATTCATATACTAAGCAGCTAGCACTCGCATGTATGATCTCTAAACTAAGCAGATGGAATTCAATATTGTGCATATGATGTCTAAACTAAGCAATGCAAGACACCATATGCATGATATGAGAAATATAAACATTGCAACTTAGAGCATGCATGTCAGGTGGGATATAGGACCGGTGAAAGGATCGAGAAGAAGTGTCTAGGGGGGGGTGAATAGACTCTTAGCAATAAAAGTTGTAGTTTTTAATTTCTTTAGGTTGAAGTGGAGTTTTAGCACAAGTTCACACATTTATAATACATATCAAGCAAGCATGACAAGAGTATATGAGCAGCAGAAAGTAAAGCATGCAAGTTGCAAGAATGTAAAGGGATGTGATTTGGAGGGAGCAAACGCACTGTAGACACGAACATTTTGGCGTGGTTCCGATAGGTGGCGCTATCGTACATCCATATTGATGGAGACTTTAACCCACGAAGGGTAACGGTTGTGCGAGTCCACGGAGGGCTCCACCCACGAAGGGTCAACGAAGAAGCAATCTTGTCTATCCCACCATGGCCGTCGCCCACGAAGGACTTGCCTCACTAGGGTAGATCTTCACGAAGTAGGCGATCTCCTTGCCCTTACAAACTCCTTGGTTCAACTCCACAATCTTGACGGAGGCTCCCAAGTGACACCTAACCAATCTAGGAGACACCACTCTCCAAGAGGTAACAAATGGTGTGTTGATGATGAACTCCTTGCTCTTGTGCTTCAAATGATAGTCTCCCCAACACTCAACTCTCTCTCATAGGATAGGATTTGGTGGAAAGATGATTTGAGTGGAAAGCAACTTGGGGAAGGCTAGAGATCAAGATTTATGTGGTTGGAATGGAATATCTTGACCTCAACACAAGTGTAGGTGTTTCTCTCTCTCAGAAAATGTATGTTGGAAGTGTAGGCATGTTCTGATGGCTCTCTCTACAAATGAAGAGTGGGTGGAGGGGTATATATAGCCTCCACACAAAATCTAACCATTACACACAACTTACCAAACTCGGTGGGACCGAATCGTGAAACTCGGTCAGACCGATTTAGTTCATAATGTGACCATTAGGATTTTCGGTGGGACCGACTTGATCAACTCAGTGGGACCGATGTGCTAGGGTTAGGGTAAAGCCTCATCTTGGTTGGACCGATTACACAAACTCGGTGGAACCAATTTTGGTAATAAGCCAAACAGAGAGTTGGCCAGGCAAACTCGGTGGGGTCGATTTCATATTTCGGTGAGACTGAAATTAATGTAATAGGCAACAAAGAGTTTGCAAGCCCATCTCGGCGAGACCGAGATCCTATCGGTGAGACTGAATTGATTAGGGTTTCTGGCAGTAGCTTATGTCAAGTGAACTCGGTGGCGTTGGATAGATCAAATCGGTGGGGCCGAGTTTGACTTTTGGTTTGGGACATATTTGGATGTGAGAAAGTAGTTGAGGGTTGTGGAGCATATCACTAAGCACTTTGAGCAAGCAAGCCATTAAGAAACACCTTACCCCCTCTTAATAGTATTGGCTTTCCTATGGACTCAATGTGATCTTGGATCACTAAACTGAAAAATGTAGAGTCTTGTGCTTTGAGCTTGAGACAATCCTTTGTCCTCAGCATCTTGAAGGGGTTCCACATCCTCTAGTCCACGCCACTCCATTGTTGAACTTATCTGAAACATACTAGATAGAAGCATTAGTCCAACAAGAGATATGTTGACATTAATTACCAAAATCACCGAGGGAGCATTTGTGCTTTCAATCTCCCCCTTTTGGTAATTGATGACAACATACATCAAAGCTTTAGATAAAGATATAGAGAATAACAAGTAAAGCTTTGGAAAGACATGCAACATGCATAGGCTCCCCCTACATGTATGCAATCATGTAAATATGGAATATAGGAGCATGTGAATGCATAAGCATGACAGAGTAAGCAATGTGTTACATGTATCTTGGCTATATGCATATGAGCAAATGATGTGAATATAGGAAGTGCACCTTCATGCTCATGAGTCCTTCTTGCAAACAGTATATACATCAGCAAGAAATCCTCATGCACATGAGTGTGATGCATATACTTACCTTGTGGTCTTGAGTTGGCTTAGGAAGGAATGAACCTGAGTAAACAAGGTTAGATAACACAGATATATCTACTAGCCAGAGCAAACAAAGAAACCACAAGAATACTAAGACTGGGATGACATGTAGAGAGTGAGTACTGAGTACTCTATTGGATATAGACATGTCCCCAAAGGTAAAGATGTGCAATGAATTCAAGGATTTCCTTCCCTTGGAAGTCTTGCTCCCCCTGAATCTTGCTTCGGATACTGGGAGAAGATAGGGAACAGAAAATCAGAGCAATGAAAGAAAAAGAAGGAATGCAAATAATCCAATATGAGCATGTGTTTCCCCTCTTAAAGACATGTGACTTCTCTCCTCTTGAACACCAAGCATCTGGGGTTTCTTACACTCTCCCCTGAGTATTCTCTCCCCCTATAGAAATTATTACGCTTTCATGTGATCTCTCTCTCCCTCTTTGACATCAATTTCCAAGAAGGGTTCTTCTGGGTTTTTGTTACAAATGGGTTTGATCTTTGAGTCACAAAGCAAAGCAGCAAGTCGAATGTGATGCTAGTAGAGGAAAAGAATCATTGACTGGAGCTGGAGCAAAAAGAATGCAGGAACAAGTGGCAAGCTGTCTTTCCTGTAGTGAAATCAGTAGCACCGAGTTGTGTGCTTTGGTGGTGCCTAAAGGATTTGTTTGGACCAAAGGAAACAAACCGGTGTGACCGAGTTCATCATAGTGAAAACACTTGTCACCTCAGCTCACTAGGCAGGTAAAATCTCACAAGGATATGCAAGGAATTTGCTGAAAGATTTGCAATGAATTGGATGCAGGGAATGCAGAAAAAAATAAAGAAAAGAAGAACATGCAAGGAACAAATGCAAAGAACAAATGCAAAAACTCAGAGAAACACTAGAGAACTTCATCTAGAATTGGGCGATGACTGAGTCACCTATGTTAGAGTATTTTGACTGAGGAGTCAAGTGAAAACACTTGATCGTAGGTCATACTCATCGTTTAAGCTCAAAATGGGGTTACCATTTTTCGTTAAGCATTTGATGTATTCACATCTTGTTGAGTTGTTTTAACCTATCACTTGAGATTAAACTTTTCTAAGATGGAATAACATTCCTTGGCTGGTGGTGTTGATCCTAGTCATGTAGTCTAACTTGTGTGAGTTGCTCGAGGTTAATGTAGTTCATCAAGAGTTGGGAGCACCACTTGTAATTTGAGTTCATCTACCTACATGGGTTAGTTTTGCAAGGAAGAGCACTTGTGTATCCAAAATGACAATTATTAAATTCTATACATATAATTTGTCAAAGGATATGTTGAAGGGTTTCGTGCTTCCTTGTGATCGACCACCGTATTGTAGATACTTGGTGATGTAGAGATTGCTCAAGATGTGAGAGAGTTGCAATCTCATAGATTTAGATTCATCCAAGTACCTACAAGGGTTAGATAACATGCAAGGGTGCAAATATATCCAAGGCATATGAATAGCATTATGAAAGAAATATCAAGGATTAGTCATAGGTTCATGCCTTGCATGTATCCAAATGGAGTTCTTACTCCAAGTTTGAAGCATAAATGATGTTCAACTCACCTCTCAAGCGAAAAAAGACTTTCTCATCAAGCGGTTTGGTGAATATATCCGCCAATTGCTTATCAGTATGAACATGCTTAAGATCAATGTCCCCTTTAGCAACATGATCTTGAATGAAATGATGACAAACTTCAATATGCTTAGTTCGAGAATGTTGCACGGGATTGTGAGCAATCTTAATAGAACTTTCTATCACAAAGCAATGGAACATGTTTCACATTGATCCCATAATATTTAAGAGTTTGGGTCATCCAAAGTAACTGAGCGCAACAAGAACCGGCGGCAATGTATTCCACTTCGGCGGTTGATAAGGATACCGAGTTTTGTTTCTTGGAAGACCAAGACACAAGAGATCTACCAAGAAATTGACAAGTACCCGAAGTGGACTTTCTATCAACCTTGTATCCGGCATAGTCCGAGTCGGAATAGCCAACAAGATCAAAGGAGGACCTCTTAGGATACCAAATGCCAAAATTTGGTGTATGTATTAAGTATCTCACTATCCTTTTCACAGACTTAAGATGACATTCTTTGGGGGCCGCTTGATATCGTGCACACATGCACACACTTAGCATAATGTCTGGACGGGAGGCACATAGAGATAACAATGAACCGATCATAGAGCGGTAAACCTTTTGATCAACCGGTTCACCGTCCTTAGTCAAGTCAAGATGTCCACTAGTAGGCCTGGGTGTATTCATACCTTTGCATTCTTGCATATTGAACTTCTTGAATAAGTCCTTGGTGTACTTTGTTTGAGAAACAAAGGTACCTTCCTTAGTTTGCTTGATTTGCAAACCAAGAAAGAATTTGAGTTCAGTCATCATAGACATCTCAAACTTCTCCGACATAAGCTTTCCATACTTCTCACTAAAAAGAGGGTTAGTCGAACCAAATATAATATCATCAACATAAATTTGGCACACAAATAGTTCTCCATTAACTCTTTTAGTGAAAAGAGTAGAATGTATTTTTCCAATTTCAAAGCCTTTTTCAATAAGGAACTTGGTAAAGCATTTATACCACGCTCTAGGGGCTTGTTTAAGACCATAAAGAGCTTTGTGAAGTTTGTAAACATGATTAGGTTTCTTAGGATTGACAAATCCGGGAGTTTGCTTAACATAAAATTCCTCCTCAATTTCACCATTTAGAAAAGCACTTTTAATGTCCATTTGGTACAAGGTGATATCATGGTGATTAGCATAAGCAAGTAAAATGCGAATGGACTCAAGTCAGCAACGGGGGCATATGTATCACCATAGTCCATACCTTCGACTTGAGTGTAGCCTTGGGTGACTAGACGAGCTTTGTTGTGGACGACTTGACCGTCTTCATCCTGCTTGTTGCGAAACACCCATTTGGTACTGATGATGTTGTGGTTGTTGTCGGGCTTCTCGACCAATGTCCACACTTGATTTCTCTCAAAGTTATGTATCTCTTCATGCATGGCATTTATCCAATCCGGATCTTCCAATGCTTCTTCAACCTTCATAGGTTCATTGCTAGAGATGAATGAATAATGTTCACAAAAGTTAGCCAAACAAGTTTTAGAGCGAGTGATTCTCCCGGTTTGAATATCGTTGAATATTAGTACGACGGGATGATCTCTTCAGACTCTTGCTCGAACTCGTGAGAGCTTTTGCTTGGGTCGGGGTGGAACATCTTCTTCATCATCTTGTCCTTCTTCTTGGCCCTCTTCATTATTGGCATTGTCGTTTTCTTGTCTTGGTGAAGAAGGGGGTTGATGAGGTTCATCTTGATGTACTTCCTCATTCTCTTCATCTTGGTGCGTCCCACTCGTGGATGCTTCCATGTTGACTCTTGGTTCACCTTGTTGTGAGGTGGAAGCCTCCACTTGGACGGACGAGGTACTCTCCTTCACCTCCGTTGGACGAATCTTGCCGATAGACAAGTCTTGGATTGCTTCCGAGGGGTCTTTGTCTCCTACATCAATTGGCAATTGCTCTACTTGCGAGCCGTTAGATTCATCAAACTTCACATCAACCGTATATTCAACCTTTCAGGTGAAATTGTTGTAGACACGATAAGTGTGAGAGTTTGAGCCATAACCAAGTAGGAAACCTTCATGAGATTTAGGAACAAATTTAGAACGACGATGCTTATCAAGAATGTAGCACTTTGAGCCGAATACTCGAAAGTATCCAACTTGGGGTTTGTTACCGGTGAGGAGCTCGTATGCCGTCTTGCCGAGTAGCTTGTGAAGATACAAGCGATTTGTCGCATGACAAGCTGTCTCAACCGCTTCCGCCCAAAAGTGTTTTGGAGTCTTGTACTCATCAAGCATCATTCTTGCCATCTCAATAAGAGTCCGGTTCTTCCTCTCAACAACTCCATTTTGTTGAGGCGTGTACGTAGCCGAGAACTCATGTGAAATCCCTTCCTCATCAAGGAAGTATCCACATTTGTGTTCTTGAACTCCGTTCCGTTGTCGCTCCGAACCTTCTTGATCTTCACTTCAAATTGATTTTGGGCCTTCCTAGCAAAGTTTTTGAAGATCTTTTGGACCTGCGATTTATCATCAAGAAAGAGCACCCATGTAAATCTTGAAAAATCATCGACTATGACTAGACCAAATGAGTTACCACTGAGACTCTTGTAGGCATTGGGACCAAAGAGATCCATGTGAAGTAGCTCGAGCGGTCTTCTCGTGGTCATGATGTTCTTCACGGGGTGACTTCTTCCAACTTGTTTTCCTGCTTGACAAGCACTACAAAGTCTATCCTTGTCAAATATAACATCTTTTACTCCAAGGATACGATCACCTTTAGTAAGCTTATCAAGATTTTGCATGCCCACATGACCTAGCCTTCTATGCCACAACCAGCCTTTAGAAGATTTAGAAATTAAGCAAGTTCTAGGTTGAGCTTTTCTAGTGAAATCAACAATGTAAAGATCACCTCTATGTATACCAGCAAGACCATTTTATGATTATCTCTACGAAACACTTGGCAATCTACTTCGGTAAATAGGACGTTGAAACCAAAGTCAGCAAGTCTAGATACAGAAAGTAAATTGTAGCCAAGCGATTCAACGAGCATAACATTTTGTATGGAGCTATCATGTGAGATGGCCACCTTACCAAGGCCAACCACCTTACCCTTTGAGTTATCACCGAAAGTGACATACTTTCGAGGGTCATCACTTTCAGCAAGCTCACGAAACATATCTTTGTCTCCGGTCATATGATCAGTACATCCACTATCAAGGACCCATTCCTTTCCTCCGGCCATGTAGCCGCGAAGATTAGCCATAAGACCAAAGTGTCTCATTGCATTATCAAGACCATAGTCACTATCCTCATCCTCATCATAGTATCCATGTTCATCATGTGGTGGATAAATTCCTAGAGAGAGTGATTCATTAGAAGTATGACCATAACAATGTTCATCTCTATGAATTCTAATGACTTCGGAAATGATATTGCTAATAATTCCAACATCTCCTTCAGCATGCATGAGATCACGAAGCTCAAATAAACAATCATCAAACTTAGGATCACTAGCGCTCATCTTACTCAAGGCAATAGACTTATGGAGAATTTCGTCTAGATTTTTCAAGGAATAATTTGGGAATCATTCCTCAAGAAATCTTCATATAGTGTAGGCACACTTAAGAGTAGGTAAGCTAGCAATTAAATTTTTGGGCAATCCTCTAATGATAAGATTGATAGTTCTAAGATTGCGAATCATGTCAAGATCCTCATCGGGTGTGGGATGCAAAGGGTCAATATGAGGTGCACAAGGGCTAGTAATGTACTTGTTCAAATGATATTCATTGAAAATCTCAAGCATCTCATTTTTCCACTCATGGAAGAACTCTCCATCAAGAATAGGCACTCTCTGTCTAAGACTCCCCAACGTAGACTCATTCATCTTCCTCCAAAGGTGTTTGTCGGTGTAAAAACCGGCGGATCTCGGGTAGGGAGTCCCGAACTGTGCATCTAAGGCGGATGGTAACAGGAGGCCGGGGACACGATGTTTACCCAGGATCAGGCCCTCTTGATGGAGGTAATACCCTACGTCCTGCTTGATTGTTCTTGATAATATGAGTAGTACAAGAGTTGATCTACCACGAGATCGAAGAGGCTAAACCCTAGAAGCTAGCCTATGGTATGATTGTTCTTCTTGGTCCTACGGACTAAACCCTCCGGTTTATATAGACACCAGAGGGGACTAGGGTTACACAGAGTCGGTTACAAGGAAGGAGATCTACATATCCGTATTGCCAAGCTTGCCTTCCACGCCAAGGAGAGTCCCATTCGGACACGGGACGAAGTCTTCAATCTTGTATCTTCATAGTCCAACAGTCCGGCCAAAGGATATAATCCGGCTGTCCGGATACCCCCTAATCCAGGACTCCCTCAATAGCCCCTGAACCAAGCTTCAATGACGATGAGTCCGGCGTGCAGATTGTCTTCGACATTGCAAGGCGGGTTCCTCCTCCGAATACTTCATATAAGATTTTCAACATGAGGATCATGTCCGGCTGTGCAAAACAAGTTCCACATACAACCGTAGAGAGAATAATATTTCCACAAATCTAATCTGCCGATGCGTTTCGCAGTGTGACATCACACCATAGCCAGGTCACCATTCGAATCGTCTTTCACAACCAAACTCAACGTGTTTCGCGAGGCGGTTTCCTTGGCACATCTTGTCGAAGCAGAGATCGTGTCCCCTTATTACGGGATTCCCATCAATACGGACGTGGGTAACCCAACCGCGCCATCAATTACAGCGCTCGGGGGATAAGCGAGTTTTACCAGGGTGGTGGGGGCACATAGTTTTCGTCTGCCCTTATAAAGGGACAAGGATTCACCTTTTTCTTCCCACGCCCTCTTCCTCCTTGCTCATCCATTCTCGCGCACTCGAGCTCCAGCACCCAAGTCCACATCCTTCTCGTCAACTCTCTCCAAACATGTCCGGAGCAGGAGGCAAGTGGATGGTCTCCTCCGTCATGGAGGGAGACATCAAAAAGCTACGCGGGGCCAGATACTTAGCCGCGGATACCGCACACCGGCTACCAGCCGCGGGGCAGATCGTCCCTACCCCGGAACCTTACGAAAGGGTGGGTTTCCTCACCCACTTCGTCCGCTGACTGGGGTTTCCTCTCCATCCATTCGTCCACGGCCTTATGTTCTATTTCGGGCTGGACTTCCATGATCTGGCCCCGAATTTCATCCTCAACATCTCGGCGTTCATCATCGTGTGCGAGGCTTTCCTTCACGTCCGGCCCCACTTCGGCCTGTGGCTGAAGACCTTCAATGTCAAACCGAAGGTAGTAGGCGGCCAACAAGCGGAATGCGG
This sequence comes from Triticum aestivum, assembly GCF_018294505.1. Taxonomy (NCBI): domain Eukaryota; kingdom Viridiplantae; phylum Streptophyta; class Magnoliopsida; order Poales; family Poaceae; genus Triticum; species Triticum aestivum. Next base: position 543,211,541 of record NC_057812.1, on the reverse strand, counting down.
CGAAGCCATGGTGGGAAAAATGCCCAACGTTACATGGCTCGAGGGCTCCTACGTGGAGACCATAAAGGGGTGGCAATCGGGGTGGTTCTACATCACCAAGCCGCGCGACACCAACTGGGTGGCGGCCCCCCGAGTTTTGATCTGGAATCCCCACTCGGCTTACTTCCTGGAAGGAGAAGGGCCTGTCCTGGGGCTCATCGGTGGAGCTGGACGGACTCTAGAAGTGTATCCGGAACATGATAGGCAAGAAACTCAAGCTTGTCAACATAGTCCAGGTCATGCTCTTCCGCTGGATCCTCCCGTCTCAACAACGGGCTTTCAACTTATGGGAGTTCGACCCGGCCCAGCACCAGACTCTATGTGAGTTCTTCGACATGACGCATAAGGACGTCTAGAAGGTGCTGTTCAAGGGCGCCGAGGTCCCCCTCCCCTTACCGAGGACCGCGGGCTAAGCGCGACGCGCCCTGCGAATCCGATAAGTTCTGTACATCTCGTAGGGTATTTATTTTCCATAGTTTAACCATGTGCGGGATCTGAGCTCCCATGCCTTTGATAGGACTGGGTGGCGACATCGGAGCAGATTGACTGCCCGACCCCTCTGCCCGAAGACCCTGCAGACGCTCTCCTTATGAGGTGTCGAAGAAGAAGATCAAGAAGAAGGCCACGGGAACCTGAAAGAGTTCTCGGCGCCAGGTGGTATCGGACTCATCGTCCGATAACTCCGAGGCGCACTCCTCCCGTGAAAACGAGGAGGAGGAAGATGAAGATTCTCCCCCTCCAGTCGGGGGAGACAAGAAAAGGAAGGCCGCCCCAACCGGGGAGGCCGAAGGGTCCAAGAAGGGAAGGACTCTCCTTGTGGACTGTTCTACCACCGCCGCCGACAGCGAAGACAAGTGGTTACTCAGGGCCAAGCCCCTGGCAAAGTCGTAAGTATTCGGATACCAGAGTAACTCATAGCATACTTTTATTGCACTGCTTTTCCTAACGCCGAATATGATCATGCAGTCCGCCCCGAGCCCGTATCGACGTATCCTCGTCGGGCGGTTCCTTGGACTCGTCGGATATCAATAGTGATTCACTTCCAACCGCTTCCTCTCCTCGCCCTATGGACAATGTCGAGGTATTTTCTCAAGGGGCACCGAGCCGGGGGGAGATAGTCCTGGAGGCGCCTCAAGACGACCTTCCGGACTCCAGGTGCAAAGGGAGCGAGACTCCCAAGGGCTCCAAGTTCGGCCCTCAGCCGAACACCGCGCCGAAACCTCCAGTGGTTCCGGACTCCGGCAGGCGTCCCCCTTCCAAGAGGGGCAAGCCGCCCGTGCCAGTGACCTCTGTCCATCCAGAGGCACCTGACAACCTGCTGGGAGCGCTTCGCGGCGCTTCCATCGACGAAGAGCACCGCACTATTATGAGTGCGGTGATCAAGAAGGTTCAGTCCGCCAAGAGCGGACTGACTGAAGCCTGTGCCAGCCTTCTAACAGGCTTTGAGGTAAGTATTTAAAATATAGGAAAATATTACCGCATAGAAAGTAGCCCCTGATGCTCTGTTTGGTGTTCACAAAGAAAAGCCGAATAGAGGATCAAATAATATCTACAGGAGTCTAATATAAGTATGTCTGTATGCGTATGCAGGCTTCGCTGCTGACCTCTGCCGCACTGACTGCGGAGGTCGCCGCACTAAAGCAGAACCTCGAGCGGTCCGAGAAAGAGCTCGGCCTTATCAAGAGGCAGCTCGAGGAGAACAAAGGTAAGTAATACCTTGTCTATACATATATAAAAGATGTGGTTGCAAAATGATAGGATTATCATGGATGTGCCAGGGGCCACGACCGAAGTGGCGACCCTGAAGCAAGCGCTGTCTGAGGCCGAAAACAAAGCGGTCAAGGAGCGCACCGAGCGGGAAAAACAGGAGGCACGGGTGGGTGAGGTGCAGCAAGAGCTCCAGGCTCTCGTGAAGAAGCACGAGACTTTGGAGCTTGACTCGAAGATGCGAGAGTCTGAGCTTGCCGCGGCTCTCGAGAGCACAAAGTGTGCCAAGGCTGAAGCCCAAAAGGCCCTCCAGGAAATTGAGGCGATGAGGAAGATAGCGGCGGGTAAGGCATTCATTATGCAAAGCAAGCATGTGAAAGTAAAGTACTTGTTACTTACCTGAGTCCGGAGCTCTCCAGGAGCATTCGCAGATTTGCCCCGCAGCGTGTCAGATGCCGCAAAGTACTACCAGGCCGAGGAGGGAAGCTCGACGAAGAAGTTGTTCTGGTCTTAGTATACTGGGACCGAACACCCGATGCCTGTGAGCGACCAGCTGAAGCAACTGGTCGAGCTGCACAAGGCGGCCGAACAGGCCATGAGGGGCCTTATAGTCTGGATGTGGCCTGGCGACTCACTTCCCAACAGCTACTTTGGCCTGGTGAGGCGGCTTGTGGATGCCTGCCCATGGCTGGAAGTCATAAAGCGGTCCGTCTGCATCGAAGGTGCACACCGGGCTTTTGCCCGTACGAAGGTGCACTGGGCCAAGATGGACGCCGAGCAGCTGGTGAAGGAGGGGCCGCCGCAGGGCAAGGAGCATCGCCACCCTGAAATGTATTATGAGGGTGTCCTGAAGGGTGCCCGTCTTGTGGCGGACGAGTGTGCGAAGGATGTAATATTTGAATGAAGTTGCTCGTGTGATCCTGTATTATGAAAACTTGTTCATGTGCGTTATGCAACGCTTGTTTGAATTTAAAATATTACCTTCTGTGCGGCTGTTTATCAAATCTGAGAGATGGCCAGTCGTCGGCTTCTGCCCCCATGCCACGAGTGCTGGGGTGTTCGGGATAAATCTGAGCACTCTTTTTCCCATTGTTGGGTCCTTCGAGGGAGGTGCTCAGTGCAACGAACAAGGCAATCGGACTATAATGCTTTATCACTCTCACTTAGCCATAGAAGTCTACAATTTTAAATTTTGACGAAGCCCCTAGTATTCGGAAGGCCGAATTCGGGGCGCTATACACGCCTAAGAGGGACAAAGCCGACTCCTCGCCCTAAGCGGCATAAGTCTTTAGGGACTCGAGACCTCTCGAACAGCGACCAGCTCTCGCCTGATCATGACAGTCAGTTTTAGCTTTCTCTACTGAGGTGCTTGCCCAGATGAACCGGGGCACAATCGCAGCAGTTCTCCCAGTGCTACCTTAGCCGATATAGTGGAACGTAAGGTACCAAAACATGGGAGCCGGGCAAACCCAACTATTGACCCAAGACATGATTCGGAGCTGATGCATATAATGTTATAAGTTCGAGGTGCCGCACTGTCGAAAGTGTTCGGACTTCTCACGCCGTATTATGGGGTATGCTTAAGCCCCCGGCGTATTGGCCGTACCAGGGTGTACGGGTGCTTAATGTCATGAATGAACATATATATAAAAAAGAATAGAGAATGCGGTAATAGTCTAGTGATATGCATTGTTTATTCAAAAAGGTGCGTCGAAGCAGAATGATACAAGTAGTGCGATAAGCAAAAAGTAGGACTATTTGACATGTCCCCTCCAAGGGCAAGCTGAGGAATGGTATTTAAAACAGGTATTTCACTCGTTATCGGAGACCACCTGGGAATTCCATGGTGCGACATAGCTTTCTGCCTCCTTGGTTGTTGTATCGTGTGTCCGGCAATCGTACTGCCGGACGGGGTTTCCAGAGAGTAAAGTCCTGAAAGAGAGAAAAATAACAAACTGGGAAGCCCCTAGTGCGGTTGAGCCGCGTTTTGGGGCGTGCCGTAGTCGTGCCCCCCATCTATGCCCATGGTATTTTTAATGCGTAATTATGTACGCGTGACACGGATTTTGCCATTTGGCTGGGACTGGGGTGGGGGCCGCATTGCTATGCGAGCTCGGAACGTGCCAGGCGGTCTTGTTGCAGATTACTTCGGGCGCGCTTGACGGTGTCCGGGTGTTTAATCACCGAACTAGTGGATTGCCTGAAGAGGCTGCTTTGTGCTTCTGCTGCGAGGGCCGCAGTGTGCTCCTCCGTGCGGAGAGAGCGCTCTGTGTTTCCATTGACTGTGATGACCCCCTGAGGTCCTGGCATCTTGAGCTTGAGGTATGCATAATGCGGTACCGCATTGAATCTCGCAAATGCGGTTCGCCCAAGCAGTGTGTGATAGCCTCTGCGGAACGGGACTATATCGAAGATTAACTCCGCGCTTTGGAAGTTATCCGGGGATCCGAAGACCACTTCCAGTGTGACTGAGCCTATGCAATGGGCCTCTACACCTGGTATGATGCCTTTGAAGGTCTTTTGTGGGTTTGATCCTTGAGGGCTCTATACCCATTTTGCGCACTGTGTCCTGATAAAGCAGGTTCAGGCGGCTACCGCCGTCCATAAGGACTCGAGTGAGGTGAAATCTGTTAATGATTGGGTCTAGGACCAGTGCGGCGAATCCGCCATGACGGATACTAGTGGGGTGGTCCCTGCGATCGAAGGTGATCAGACAGGAGGACCATGGGTTGAACTTTGGGGCGACTGGCTCCAACGGATATACGTCCCTTAGCGCACGCTTCCGCTCCCTCTTGGGGATGTGGGTTGCGTATATCATGTTCACCGTCCGCACTTGTGGGGGGAACCTTTTCTGTCCTCCGGTGTTCGGCGGCCGGGGCTCCTCCTCGTCATCGCTATGTAACCCCTTATCTTTGTTTTCTACATTTAACTTGCCGGCCTGCTTGAACACCCAACATTCCCTGTTGGTGTGGTTAGCTGGCTTGTCGGGGGTGCCGTGTATTTGACACGAGCGATCGAGTATATGGTCCAAACTGGGCGGTCCTGGAGTGCTTCTTTTGAATGCCTTTTTCCGCTGACTGGGTTTAGAGCCTCTGAATCCGGCATTGACTGCCGTATCCTCGGTATTGTCGCTGTTGATGCGACACTTGTGTTTGTTGCGATGTGACCTGCCATTGCTATCCTTGGTATCCGAAATACCATGGTTCTTTGATATATTATTGCTGCGAGCCAGCCACCTGTCCTCTCCCGTGCAAAAGCGGGTCATGAGTGTCGTGAGGGCTGCCATAGATTTTGGCTTTTCCTGGCCAAGGTGCCGGGCGAGCCACTCATCGTGGATGTTGTGCTTCAAAGCTGCTAGGGCCTCTACAACCGGACAGTCGACGATTTGATTTTTCTTTGTTAGGAACCGTGTACAGAATTGCCTGGCCAATTCCTCTGGCTGCTGAATTATGTGGCTCAAGTCATCGGCATCTGGTGGTCACACATAAGTGCCCTGGAAGTTGTCGAGGAATGCGGCTTCTAGATCTTCTGAACAACCAATGGATTCTGCTGGCAGGCTATTGAGCCAATGCCGAGCTGGTCCTTTGAGCTTGAGTGGGAGGTATTTGATGGCGTGTAGATCGTCACCGCGAGCCATGTGGATGTGCAGGAGGAAGTCCTCGATCCATACCACATGATCTGTTGTACCGTCGTATGATTCGATATTTACGGGTTTGAAGACCTCTAGGATTTGGTGATCCATTACTTCGTCTGTGAAGCATAGGGGGTGTGCGGCACCTCTGTACTGGGCTATGTCGCGATGCAGCTCAAATGAGTCTTGTCCGCTGTGTTCGGCCCGGCCGGATTTACTTTTACTGTATCTGGTGTGACGATTATCGTCTCACGTAGTGGCGCGCCCTCATGATCCGTAGATCGATCTTGCGTTTTTTGCTTTGTCCTCCATTACGTCTCACAGGTCTAGCATGTTTCCCCGTGCCTTGACATTTTTATTTGAGTGGCGTCGGGGTGCGGGCTGAGCTTTTGGATGAAATGCCTCTCTGTCGCGGCCACAAGGTGGCCGATCAGCCGCGTCATATGCTGGAGATGTAGGTTTTAATGCTTCCTCCTCCAATCGGGGTATCAACCTCCGCTTTGGGTAACTCTTGGAGGGGCGTTCGAGTTCATATTCCTCGACCGCAAGGACTTCAGTCCATCTGTTAGCTAGCAAATCTTGATCAGCTTGAAGCTGCTGTTGCTTTTTCTTAAGGCTATTTGCTGTGGCTATAAGCCGGCGCTTGAAGCGCTCTTGCTCGACGGGATCCTCAGGCACGACAAATTCGTCTTTGGAGGGAGGCATGTAATTATCATCCTCCGCCTTTCCATCTGTCGCTCTCTCGGGAGGGCTGGCTTCTCCATCCTCCTGCTCGAAATCTTGCTGGAGGGGATTGTCATCATCTTCGGCACTGTCCAGAGTGCTATTATCTCCTGTGCTGGTATCACCGCTTTTGCTTTGGTGAGACTTAGAGCGTCACCGCTGTCGTCGGCGCTTGGGTTGCTTCGTGGAGGGGTCATCCTCGGATGTCCCGTCGCCATTGCCTTCTTTGGGTGTGTCCACCATGTATATATCATATGATGAGGTGGTTGTCCAGTGCCCTGTGGGCAGTGGTTCCTGTTCATCTCCTGCATCGTCGTCCATACCATCAATGTCTTCGGAGTCGAAGTCGAGCATGTCGGTCAAATCGTCGACAGTGGCTACTAAGTGGGTGGTGGGTGGGTGGCAAATTTCTTCGTCATCTGCATCCCAATCCTGCCGGACATAGTTCGGCCAGGACTCTCCTGACAAGGAGAGAGACCTTAATGAGTTTAGTATGTCGCCGAAGGGCGGGTGCTGAAAGATATCCGCGGAGGTGAACTCCATGATCGGCGCCCAGTCGGATTCGATAGGCACGGGCGCAGGCTGTTCGGAGTCCGTGGCCGGGGAAGAATCCGGCAGTTTGGCGTCACGACTCTCGTGAAGGGTAAGGTCGATACTTGGCTCGATCACCGCTGAGAATGCGGCCTCCGTGGCGGGGTCTATCCACCCATCCATGGATGGCGCAATTGGCTCCGAATTGAGGGTCAGAGCGGTTGCCGGTGCGGTCTCCTGAACACGGTCCGATGGTAGAGCTAAATCATGCTCATCGTGACCGTGCGGCGCACTCGGCAGGGGCTCGAATCCGTCGAATATCAAGTCTCCGCAGATGTCGGCCGTGTAGTTTAAGCTTCCAAACCTTACCTGGTGGCCAGGGGCGTAACTCTCAATCTGCTCTAGATGGCCAAGTGTGTTGGCCCGCAGTGCGAAGCCGCCGAATACAAAGATCTGTCCGGGGAGAAAAGTCTCACCCTGGACTGCATCGCTATCGATGATCGAAGGAGCCATCAAGCCTAACGATGACGACACAGAGGAACTCTCGTTGAAAGCACTAATGTCGGTGTCAAAACCGGCGAATCTCGGGTAGGGGGTCCCGAACTGTGCGTCTAAGAAGGATGGTAATAGGAGGCCGGGGACACGATGTTTACTCAGGTTTGGGCCCTCTTGATGGAGGTAATACCCTACATCCTGCTTGATTGTTCTTGATAATATGAGTAGTACAAGAGTTGATCTACCACGAGATCGAAGAGGCTAAACCCTAGAAGCTAGCCTATGGTATGATTGTTCTTCTTGGTCCTATGGACTAAACCCTCCAGTTTATATAGACACCAGAGGGGCTAGGGTTACACAGAGTCGGTTACAAGGAAGGAGATCTACATATCCGTATTGCCAAGCTTGCCTTCCATGCCAAGGAGAGTCCCATCCGGACACGGGACGAAGTCTTCAATCTTGTATCTTCATAGTCCAACAGTCCGGCCAAAGGATATAATCCGGCTGTCCGGATACCCCCTAATCCAGGACTCCCTCAGTATTTAAACCAAAGCAATGGAGACCAATGCTCTGATACCAATTGAGAGGATCGAGAAGAAGTGTCTAGAGGGGGTGAATAGACTCTTAGCAATAAAAGTTGCAGTTTTTAATTTCTTTAGGTTGAAGTGGAGTTTTAGCACAAGTTCACACATTTATAATACATATAAAGCAAGCATGACAAGAGTATATAAGCAATGGAAAGTAAAACATGCAAGTTGCAAGAATGTAAAGGGATGGGATTTGGAGGGAGCAAACGCAATGTAGACACGGAGATTTTGGCGTGGTTCCGATAGGTGGTGCTGTCGTACATCCACGTTGATGGAGACTTCAACCCACGAAGGGTAACGGTTGCGCGAGGCCACGGAGGGCTCCACCCACGAAGGGTCGATGAAGAAGCAATCTTGTCTATCCCACCAAGGTCATCACCCACGAAGGACTTGCCTCACTAGGGTAGATCTTCACGAAGTAGGTGATCTCCTTGCCCTTACAAACTCCTTGGTTCAACTCCACAATCTTGACGGAGGCTCCCAAGTGACACCTAACCAATCTAGGAGACACCACTCTCCAAGAGGTAACAAAAGGTGTGTTGATGATGAACTCCTTGCTCTTGTGCTTCAAATGATAATCTTCCCAACACTCAACTCTCTCTCATAGGATAGGATTTGGTGGAAAGATGATTTGAGTGGAAAGCAACTTGGGGAAGGCTAGAGATCAAGATTTATGTGGTTGGAATGGAATATCTTGACCTCAACACAAGTGTATGTGGTTCTCTCTCTCTCTCTCTTAGAAAATGTATGTTGGAAGTGTAGGCATGTTTTGATGGCTCTCTCTACGAATGAGGAGTGGGTGGAGGGGTATATATATAGCCTCCACACAAAATCTAACCGTTACACACAATTTACCAAACTCGGTGGGACCGAATCATGAAACTCGGTCAGACCGATTTAGTTCATAATGTGACCATTAGGATTTTCGGTGGGACTGACATGATCAACTTGGTGGGACCGATGTGCTAGGGTTAGGGTAAAGCCTCATCTCGGTTGGACCGATTACACAAACTCGGTGGAACCAATTTTGGTAATAAGCCAGACAGAGAGTTGGCCAGGCAAACTCGGCGGGGCCGATTTCATATTTTGGTGAGATCGAAATTAATGTAATAGGCAATAGAGAGTTTGCAAGCCCATCTCGGTGTGACCGAGATCCTATCGGCGAGATCGAATTGATTAGGGTTTCTGGCAGTGGCTTATGTCAAGTGAACTCGGTGGCGCCAGATAGATCAAATCGGTGGGGCCGAGTTTGACTTTTGGTTTGGGACATATTTGGATGTGAGAAAGTAGTTGAGGGTTGTGGAGCATATCACTAAGCACTTTGAGCAAGCAAGCCATTAAGAAACACCTCACCCCCTCTCAATAGTATTGGCTTTCCTATGGACTCAATGTGATCTTGGATCACTAAAATGAAAAATGTAGAGTCTTGTGCTTTGAGCTTGAGCTAATCCTTTGTCCTCAGCATCTTGAAGGGGTTCCATATCCTCTAGTACATGCCACTCCATTGTTGAACTTATCTGAAACATACTAGGTAGAAGCATTAGTACAACAAGAGATATGTTGACATTAATTACCAAAATCACCCAGGGAGCACTTGTGCTTTCAACCGGTCATCTGTCTCTGAATCCTCGTCTGAGGAGCTCCCTATAACCATCGAGATATATGCTTCAACAGGTACCATTGCCTGCTCTGAAGACCTTGTTTTCACTCCTGATGTTTCCATAATCGGCTCAAATGGCTGATACACATGAAGAGTAGTTTAATATACACAGATTGTCGACAAATGGAATGCGTAATGAAAAAAAAGATGGGATGAGATAATTCACATACATGATGCCTCGCTACATGGCGGTGCATAATTCACATATATGATAACTGGCTGAAAAACATGGCATTGCATAATTCCCATATACTCCTCCGTTCCTAAATATTTGTCTTTTTAGAGATTTCAAATGGACTACTACATACAGAAATATATAGACATATTTTAGAGTGTAGTTTCACTCATTTTGCTCCGTATGTAGTCACTTGTTGAAATATCTAAAAAGACAAATATTTAGGAACGATGGAAGTATGATATAGTAACCAAACAAGTGACATTCACACAAAGCAAATCTAAACTAAGCTGATGACATATAAGATGAATAATCTAAGCAATGCGAGGCGCCATATGCATGATATGACCAACATCAGCATGTCAGGTTAGAGCAAACACCTCAGGTGGTAAATAGGAGTGGTCGGCTCCCTCTGAATCCCCATCTGAATAGTTATCTTCCTCTGGAATACAAACTGGAATGGCGGGAGGGGGCTACTTAGCCCACCATGGAGCGGCGTATGCATGATATTGTATTCCCACACAACGGTCTTCTCTTTTTCTCTACATGTTCAGTACAATTGTGTACAATAACTGACATGCATAATAAAAAAATAGTTAGATTTTGTAAGGCCTAAGGGGTGCATGCAGAAATCAAAACTGATGGTAGCAAACGAGTGTATAGATCCAAAACTAATGATAGCAGGTAGATTATAGCTTCAGTTTAAAAAGATAGACAATGGACCATCTACTGTTTGTTGCCCACCCAACATGAACCACATAGAAGACCCCGGATGAACAAGATAGTAGACAGATACTATTCATTGCTGCCTCGATATGAGACCCACGTGCATTTTAAAACTCATTTTGAATGATAAAGTAGCAAGTAATAATAACCGATGTATAACGTAAGCAAGCACGAAAGAATGCGACCTCTCTTATGGAACTGTGTAGTTGTCAAGTTCATCTGCTCAGTCGATGATGGTAATGCAGTTGGCGTGGCTGCCGGCAACGAGGAAGATGATCTGAGGCAGTGAAAGAGAGTTTGCAGGGGGAATCTCTGCTACAGTGAACACTTTTGTTGAGGGTGCACCTCAGGTGGGGTGGATGACGGCACGACAGGAGCAGCACATAACACACACAGTTTTCTTTCACGCCTATCTGAAAATGAAGTAAATCTATAAGGGCTCCTTGGAATTGGAGGATTCTATAAACGCAGGGACAGGAAAAACACATGAATAGGATAGGAATGCACGTGCAAAACAGAGCATTTGGAAACATAGGATTTCTGTGAACCTCGGTGTTTGGTTCACATGAATTGGAAGCACACAAGAATGGAGAAATATGGTCAAATTAAAGTCAAACCACGTGAAAATAAAAAATAAGAATCTTATTATAACAGTAATGCAATTAGTCCTGTCCTTCATGCATATTAATTTGAAAAGGACGTCCAACTGGATATTAAAATTCCTACCATTTTTCTTTGAAAGAGACACCAAAGGAAAAAAACCTCCAGTTTTGTTTTGCTCCACTCCTAACCAAATGCATGAATAGTAGTACCATAGTAGTTCCATAGAAAAGGATCCATGAGGGATCGACATGAATGCACAGTAACAAAGCGATGCAACGAGTGTACAACCTCTTTGGCATAGCCTTGTCAACCTTAGCATCATTGGGTTGGACATGGAGGGTGGTGATGCTGGTGTGACTGTCGGAGGCGGGGAAGAAGATCTGAGGCCTCTGGAAACGACGCCGAGGGTACTACTCCGTTGTGATGGACGGTTCCGTTGTTGGAGCAGCTCCGGTGAGGTGTACGGCATCGAGGCTGAAGCAGGACAAGACAGACAACGTTAATCTGAAGTGGGACTCTAATATCATCTGCATTAGATGATGTAAAATAGATCACCAAAAAGTGCTATATGTAAAACGCATCAGCCGCGCCACGACCGCTCCGACAGATGCTATAAATACTGTTTACTCTAAACTTAACTGAAGAAACTGAACTTTACAGTCCAAACTGAATTTTACTGTCAAAACTGATTGAACTAGTAGAAGAGCATGGCAATAGATGTTTAGGGCGTTCGAGCACTAGTAGCAGAGAAGCAGTGATCTAAATTAGCAGACACTTGAGCAGGGAACGCACTAGCAGAGAACAAGTCATGCAACAGAATCGTGAGCGAGTGCTAAAGCAGCAACTCCTGTAGCTGTCGGAGGTCGTGCAGCAGCAGCAGCAGTAGCATGAGCGGGAGCAAGAGCAGAGCAGCAGCACGAACGAGAGCAAGAGTGGAGCAGCAGCGCGACCGACAGCAATAGCAGAGTAGGAACACGAACTGGCCATCGAGGAAGCAACGACATGGGGGAGAGACGCCGTGGATGAAGTGGCCGATGATGGTGCCATTGATGGAGACCCGCCATGGCTGCTCGGTATCGAGCACCGGCAGCCCCGTGAGATCGAATAAAAGATAAAATGTAGCGGTGAGTGCAGAACCTCCTTGGTGGTGCTGAGTTGGCCTCGGCTTCATCGGAGGAATTGGTGAGGGTGCTGTAGTTCTGATGGGGCAGGTCAAGACGGTGATGTGGGGATGGAGGTGGCGCGATAGACAAGGCGAACGTCGGGGCAACTCCTTGGAGGTGGAGGACGGGGCAGTTGATCCGGCGGGACGACGAGATCGACGACGGATCCTCATCTAGTGCGGTGGATGAGGGACGGCGAGCTGTTGCGGTGGACGACGTTGTCGGGGAAGAGTCTCTGGCTGGGCGGCCGTCGGCAGGCCGACCGAGGAGCGTGGGGTTTTGTGGGTTTTGGCGGCCTCGGTGTATGACTGGGGACCAAAGGGAAAGGTAGGTGGAGCCATGGCACGCGCTTGTCCGAAATGTAGGGTAAGTTACTAGCGTACCCCCACCGGTTTTGACACCAGGACATCGAGTCAGCATTTCCGGTTGATGGGTAGAAGGGGGATTTCGTGTGTCTGGGCTGCAGGACCAATTTCGGATGAGGAGGGAGTTTTCGCGCGTCGAAATTTCGGGATAACAAGGCGCGGCGCGGGTTGAAGAGGCGGGAGTTTCAAAGCAGATGAGACAAAAGATACTCAAGCTTAAAATTTCGGGATAAAAAGGCGCGGATTCCTTGTTCGGCAGAAGAAACTTAACGTGTACAAAAAAACAATTCATACAAGACACAAGAGAGTCATGTCCCCTTTTACTATATTGCTATAAATGTCATTGAAAAAACTACAAGAAAAATGTAAAAAAATCGGGAGAACAAGATTACCCTGTACAGTACCAAATCGATTCGCACTTCCCTCAACAACAACAAAAAACAAATCAATTCCCATCAAAATATAGAGTCATGTTCCTTTTTATATGATTACAAATGTCAAGATCTCGAATTTCAATTTTTGAATCCACGTGATGTTGAATTCGAATATATCGTTAGGTGACCTTGCGGTTTATAATGGATGTAGTCCTACATTTTGATCTTCCACCATATAAGAACATTTTACTCCACCCTATGAACATATATATTGTCGTCTACCATATGGACTAAATTTGAATCAATTTTCCTTAATTGGATACGATTGTTGTCAATTTATACAATCATTTAAATATTACCTTCATAACAAAAAATATGCATATATCAGTAATCATATTTCACTATAAACTACATGTAACATACGATATCCAATTCAAATATGTGTATTCATTTATGTTGAATTTAAATCAGAGTACATTGGTCTAGGTGGCGAGATGTTCGGGATAATCTAAACCCTGTTTTCATATGTCTATAATTCTTGGCTGAATTGCGACAAGTTTTGGTATAAGCTTCTTGCAAAACCGGAGATTCTATCAACAAGCCTCGTGGTTCCGAAAGGGAACGTGTCACCTTTGTGTGTGAAACAATATACGCTGCCTCCCCCAGATTTTCTTTATAGAGGCAACATAGAACTATATGAGTGCCCTGTTAAATTTTGGAATTATTCCGGGTTCGTTTGGCGTTTTTTATACATTAATTGAGTTTCGAGACATTTAATGTGCATAATCCAAATTTGAACTGCAAGCACATGTTCCAGTGCACCAAAGTTGGTTGAAAAATCACATGTGTGTCCTTCGGTGAATTTCTAGGTCCCATGCAAGAAATGGGAATGAAATTCAAACATCTGGGCGTCGTGACTCGGCAGAGAACATCGAGAAACTTGGTTTTTAAATTCATGTAAATCCAAAACTCGCCTAGAAATCATGAAACTTGGCATGGTGTCATGTCATGGCACTAACATGTTGTGGTAAAAAATTGGACCGATTTGCAACAAGATTTGGTATAAGCTTCTTGCAAACCGGAGCTTCTCTCAAGAAGGCTCGTGGTTCTGAGAGGGAACGTGTCACCTTTGAGTGTGAAATGATATACACTTCCCCCCTTGAGTTTTTTTACAGAGGCAATATAGAACTACATGAGTGCCCTATTAAATTTTGGAATTATTCCTGGTTTGTTTGGCCTTTTTTATATATTAATTGAGTTTCTGGTCATTTAATGTGCATAATTCAAATTTGAACTACAAACACATGCTCCAGTGCACCAAAGTTGGTTGAAAAATCACATGTGTGTCCTCAGGTGAATTTCTAGGTCCCATGCAAGAAATGGGAATGAAATTCAAACATCTGGGCATCGTGGCTCGGCCGAGAACATTGAGAAACTTGGTTTTAAAATTCTTGTAAATCCAAAACACGCCTGAAAACCATGAAACTTGGCATGGTGTCATGTCATGGTACTACCATGCCCAGGTAAAAAATGGCCGAATAGGAACAAATTTTGGTATAAGCTTCTTGCAAACCGGAGCTTCTCTCAAGAAGGCCCGTGGTTCTGAGAGGGAACATGTCACCTTTGAGTGCGAAACAATATACGCTGCCCCCCTTGAGTTTCTTTACAGAGGCAACATAGAACTACATGAGTGCCCAGTTAAATTTTGGAATTATTCCGGGTTCATTTGGCCTTTTTTATACATTAATTGAGTTTCTGGTCATTTAATGTGCACAATTCAAATTTGAACTACAAGCACATGTTCCCGTGCACCAAAGTTGGTTGAAAAATCACATGTGTGTCCTCGGGTGAATTTCTAGGTCCCATGCAAGAAATGGGAATGAAATTCAAACATCCGGGCATCGTGGCTCGGCCAACAACATTGAGAAGCTTGGTTTTTAAAATTCTTGTAAATCCAAAACACGCCTGAAAATCATGAAACTTGGCATGGTGTCATGGCATGGTACTACCATGTTGTGGTAAAAATATTGGCAGAATAGGAACAAGTTTTGGGATAAGTTTCTTGCAAACTGGAGCTTCTCTCAAGAAGGCTCGTGGTTCTGAGAGTGAACGTGTCACCTTTGTGTGCATAATTCAAATTTTAAATACAAGCACATGGTCCTGTGCACCAAAGCTGGTTGAAAAATCACATGTGTGTCCTCGGGTAAATTTCTAGGTCCCATGCAAGAAATGGGAATGAAATTCAAACATCTGGGCGTCGTTGCTCAGCTGGAAACATTGAGAAACTTAGTTTTTTAATTCCTGTAAATCCAAAACACGCATAAAAGTCATGAAACTTGGCTTGGTGTCATGGCATGGCACCAACATGCTTTGGTAATTTTGCTGTCCAATTTGCGAAGGCACACACATTAACAATCAACAAAGTCATTTTTGAACAAGTGCTGTCACATTACAATCGGAAACACAAGTATTATTGAAACCATGGGCGTTCTATTTACCATTTACGTGCCGCCACACGTCCCCTTTTTTTATTAGCTAGGAGGCGCCATGCAGGGTAGCTATTGGACTACGGGAGGCGTGCGATCAGACCCCTGCGCGTGCTTATCGGGAGGAGATCCCTTTGACCTCCATCTGCCGTCCACCTCTCTCCCAAGGTCTCCATTAATGGCGCCTGAGCCTCTATTTAATGGCGTGGCAATGTCTCACTCGACTGAGATTTAAGAGAGAAAAAAGAAAATCTGGAAAGAAAATTTTGCATGGATCTTGATGTAAGATCCGACAGACCTATATATAGCATCTACTGCGACTTATAGCAAGACTGATGAATATATATAAGGACAACGAGAGTGGATAATAATTGTCTTACATAATTAGCAATATAATTAAAAAAGCCACATGCGGCTACGCCTGAATTACACAAGGGCAAAAGAAGAAGGAAGACGCATACAACGATCTGGCTCGCTGATCTCTACTTTCTTTATGCGCTGCAGGTCGCGGAGACTAGTTCTTGCGGCGGGCGATGATCTCTTTCATCAGTTTCATGTCCTTAATACGCTGCTTGGTAGCATCCATGGATTCCTCCACCAGCGTGTTGTGCTCGATGCGGAGCATGGCATTCTCGTCCATAAGTTTCTTGACGATGACGCCCGTTCTCTGCAACAAGGCAACGGTCTCCTCCTCCTGCTTCATCCTTCCAGCGATCTTCGCCCTCAGTAGGTCACACTCGCCCCGGAGCTTTGCATTGCTCTCCCCTAGTTGCCGGATGACGCCGGGAACCTCGTCCTGTAACTTCGCCCAGCCAGAGATCTGATCCATCTAGCTATGGAACATCGGATGCATGCGCCTGTAAGAGTCCTCGCCTGCCCACGAGAAATTTTCCCTGGCTGCCATGGCGCGGTGGGACCTCCATGCTGCTTCGGCGGCACGGCCAGACATATCTGCTGCTTCCGCGGCATGGCCGGACCAGTCCGGTACATCGACAGCACGGCGGGACCTCTGTGCTGCTTCGGCGGTGCGACGGGACCTCTGTGCTACTACTGCTGTGCGGCTGGACATGTCTGCTACTTTCATGACGAGGCGCGACATCTCTAGTGCTTCCTCTTCCATGCTCGCCTCTCCCTGGTGGAAATCTATCGACCCAGAACTCACGCTGGCCATGGCTTGATTGACTTGATTGTTTTTTGTGGATGAGGAGTTGAGGAGGAATGTGCAGTCATCTTGGCATAGTAGTATTTATAACCGAGTACTACTAATACGCTCCTAAGTGGGAAACCATTTAGGTTGTGATCGGTGTAAACAAGTTTGCAATTAAATATAGCGTGGTAGTAGTAGTAATTTGGAATGTGACGAGACGCGCTCAAAATTTATTGACGGTTCTAGTTTCGAAGTGCGGCACTATTCTCGGATGGTGTAACGTGGGCACGTGTTCTCGGCCGTGGTGTAGCATATGCCATGGTACTAGTTCTTTTTCTACTGCTGTGTACGTGCAAAAACTGGCACCGTCGGATACATATCTTACGCTTGGCGTTCGACAGGAATAGCCTCATGGCTAGCTATAGACTAGTCTTTTTTTTCAGAAGCATTACACCTATCTCTCGGGACTTCTCGCATGCACCATCACTGCTCCCTAGGTCGATGCCGCCCACATACACTTGTGAGTTTAGTATGTTATACAGGAAGAGAAGAGGTGCACGCATGCACTCGTCCTCTCTCACACACGCATTTGTAGCTATGAATTGTAGTGTTCTCAACCATCCGATTGGCTCTATCATAGGTTTCACGTTGCTCCTTGGCCTTGAGATTGAGAAGTTTAAAACGCGGGGGCTAAGATGGAGGTGCGAGGTTTTGGTTAATGTGCGGGCCACACATGGCACCAACACGACACGAGCTTCGTCTGCCTGGTGCGCATGCAGTCGGGTGAGTTGTCCAAGTATAGACACAACCAGGCCCTCGTTGGTACCCGCGCCTTGACTTTGGCTGGTCATAGTGGAAAGTAACATAGAATAGTTACTAGTACCTTCATAGTGGGTAGTTTCATATAGAGTATGTGATAACATAGTACTACATGTCTTCATTTATTACTTTGTAGACTCATTTTGCATTGGGAAGCGCTATGTGATGGTAACATATTAGGCTAGTCATAGTGGGAGTAACTTAACTACTCCCTCCGTCTAGGTGTGTAAGTCACCTTACGAAAACGAAATAAACCCAAAACACTTAGGCACGGTAATTAACTCCCTTCTCGTTTCTTGTTTCATGATGTATCAACCAATAAGAGATGTGGGCCATGCATGCTTTTAATGGCTCGAGACTAACAAACCTGACATGCAGTGGTTAGTTCATTGCATGCAATGCTATTAATTAGCAAAAAGACATTACGTTCTCAAGTTTTTTCCTCCGCCTTGGTCGCGGTGCACAACCTAAGATGACTTAGACTACCCACAGTGGGAGTAACATAGATGGCAACATCACACTTATCTAGACAAAATAGAAGATGTGGCATGTAATTAATGAAGAAAGAGAGGCAGGTGCTAACACAGCTAGTTACAATAACATCACACATATCAAGAAAAGATGAGTCTACAACCTAATAAATGAAGTGATGCATGACACAACACATATGTTACTACCCACTGTGGAGGTAGTAACATAGACTAGTAACATATGCATGTTACTACTCTAAGTTACTCCTCACTTTGACTAGTCTTATACACCTAGACGGAGGGAGTAGTAACATAACGCACTTCAAGAAAATTCTACTTATATGGCAAGTAATTAATAAGAGGTGGTAACATAATATGAAGCCATCTATGATACTACTATTATGTTACTTTGCATTATGAAGGTAATAACTTAGACTAGTGTCATATGCATAACACTAGTCTAAGTTACTCCCCACTCTCTATTTGCCTCTCTCCTCATTAATTACTTGTCAAATCAGCATTTTTGCTTATGTGGCATCTATGTTACTACCTATGTTACTCCCACTATGACCGGCCTCATGCGTAGAGAAATTAGGATCGGAGGGAGTACTACTAGTAGTACTACTTTGATGTGTCGCATCAACTCGCACAAGTATGCAACACTTCCTGGACAAACACGCATATAAGCTATTATACTTACTTCTTATAAGCAGTTATACTTCTTACCCAAAGGATCTTTATATCCAACAGACACAAAATATCCGTTCGACTATTGGAAATTAACTGCTGATCTGATGTCGAAGTAATTACTGCATCGCCAGCAAAGCCCGCCATCTCTTAAACTAAAGTAGACCGAGCTAACCCCTATATTAGCATATTACTAAGATAAATAGAAGCACTGTGGAACCATTTAGGATGTGAGCTTGTCAATCTGAATGTGGAGGGACACCAGCTTAGCCCCTGATAACCCACAGGTATAGGGGATCTATCGTAGTCCTTTCGATAAGTAAGAGTGTCGAACCCAACTAGGAGCAGAAGGAACTGATAAGCGGTTTTCAGCAAGGTATTCTCCGCAAGCACTGGAATTATAGGTAATAGATAGTTTTGTGATAAGATAATTTGTAACGAGCAACAAGTAACAAAAGTAAATAAAGTGCAGCAAGGTGGCCCAATCCTTTTTGTAGCAAAGGACAAGCCTAGAAAAATTCTTATATAGAGAAAAGCGCTCCTGAGGACACATGGGAATTATCGCCAAGCTAGGTTTCATCACGGTCATATGATTTGCGTTTGGTACTTTGATAATCTGATATGTGGGTGAACCGGTGCTTGGGTGCTGTCCTTACTTGGACAAGCATCCCACTTATGATTAACCTCTATTGCAAGCATCTGCAACTACAACAAAAGTATTAAGGTAAACCTAACCATAGGATAAAACATATGGATCCAAATCAGCCCCTTACGAAGCAACGCATAAACTAGGGTTTAAGCTTCTGTCACTCTAGCAACCCATCGTCTACTTATTACTTCCCAATGCCTTCCTCTAGGCCCAAATAATGGTGAACTGTCATGTAGTCGACGTTCACATAACACCACTAGAGGAGAGACAACATACATCTCATCAAAATATCGAACAAATACCAAATTCACATGACTACTAATAGCAAGACTTCTCCCATGTCCTCAGGAACAAACGTAACTACTCACAAAGCATATTCATGTTCATAATCATAGGGGTATTAATATGCATATAGGATCTGAACATATGATCTTCCACCAAATAAACCAACTAGCATTAACTACAAGGAGTAATTAACACTACTAGCAACCCACAGGTGCCAATCCCAGACTTAGAGACAAGAATTGGATACAAGAGATGAACTAGGGTTTGAGAGGAGATGGTGCTGGTGAAGATGTTGATGGAGATTGACCCCCTCCCGATGAGAGGATCGTTGGTGATGACGATGGCGGTGATTTCCCCCTCCCGGAGGGCAGTTTTGCCGGCAGAACAGCTCCGCCAGAGCCCTAGATTGGTTCCGCCAAGGTTCCGCCTCGTGGCGGCGGAGTCTCGTCCCGAAAGCTTGCTTATGATTTTTTTCCTCAACGAAAGACTCCATATAGCAGAAGATGGGCATCGGAGGGCCACCAGGGGGCCCACGAGGCAGCGTGGGCAGGTTGTAGCCCCCCTCTGGAACTTCATGCGCTCGGTATTTTTTATATATTCTGAAAATGACTTCCGTGAAGTTTCAGGACTTTTGGAGCTGTGCAGAATAGGTCTCTAATATTTGCTTCTTTTCTAGCCCAGAATCCCAGCTGCCGACATTCTCCCTCTTTATGTAAACCTTGTAAAATAAGAGAGAATAGGCATAAGTATTGTAACATAATGTGTAATAACAACCCATAATGCAATAAATATCGATATAAAAGCATGATGCAAAATGGACGTATCAACTCCCCCAAGCTTAGACCTTGTTTGTCCTCAAGCGAAAGCCGAAATTGAAAAATATGTCCACATGTTTAGAGATAGAGGTGTCGATAAAAATAAAATACAGACATGAGGGCATCATCATCATTCTTAGGACAGCAACATATACAATTCTTGTCATATGATCTCTTATGCTAGAGTAACAATTCAATCACAATTTCAAGTATGAATCATAAACTTCATTGAAAACTAACAAACTATAATCTCAATCATTGGAGCAATTGCAATTTATCATAACATAGAAAAGAGTCAATATAAGATTCTATTCAGCAAGTCCACATACTCAACTATCATATAGTATTTCACAATTGCTAACACTCACACAATACTTATGGGTACGGAGTTTTAATCAGACACAGAGAAAGATATGGGCTTATAGTTTTGCCTCCCAACGTTTTAACTCAAGGGTAATGTCAACAATAATAGTTCATGAAAACTCACATCCAATTAGCCATATATACCAGGATCTTTCCAACATGTTGTGCTTGCCAAAAGATAGAATTTAGAAAGGAAGGGTGAAGATCACCATGACTCTTATGCAGGGTAGGAGATAAAAGTAAAAGATAGGCCCTTCGCAGAGGGAAGCAGAGCCTGTCATGCGCTTTTATGGTTGGATGCACAAAATCTTAATGCGAAAGAATGTCACTTTATATTGCCACTTGTGATATGGACCTTTATTATGCAGTCCGTCGCTTTTATTTCTTCCGTATCACACGATCGTATAAAGCTTATTTTCCCCCACACTAATAAGTCATACATATTTAGAGGGCAATTTTTATTGCTTGCACCGATGACAACTTACTTGAGGGATCTTACTCAATCCATAGGTAGGTATGGTGGACTCTCATGGCAAAACTGGTTTAAGGGTGTTTGGAAGCACAAGTAGTATCTCTACTTGGTGCAAAGAATTTGGCTAGCATGAGGGGGAAAGGCAAGCTCAATCATGTTGGATGATCCATGGCAATATAATTTATCTCATATGTAAGAAAACATAACCCATTACATTGTCTTCCTTGTCCAACGTCAACTCTTTAGCATGTCATATTTTAATGAGTGCTCACAATCATAAAGGATGTACAAGATAGTGTATTTATGTGAAGACCTCTCTTTCTTTATTACTTCCTATTAATTGCAACGATGACCAAAACTATGTCTGTCAACTCTCAACAACTTTTATTCATCATACTCTTTCTATGTGAGCTCATTACTCTCCATAAGATCCATATGATCTCTTTGTTTATTTTTATTTCTTTCTCTTTTCTTTTATTCACTCAAGATCATGGCAAAATAATCAAGCCCTTGACTCAACACTAATCTTTATTATATATATAGTTCACGTACTCGATTACATAGAAGGATCATAAAGCAAAACTCACAACTAGATCATACTAAAACTTTATGCTACTAGATCAAGATATTACCAAAAGGATCAAACTAAGAAAAACGGTAAAGATAAAAGTGATGGTGATACGATACCGGGGCACTCCCCCAAGCTTGGCAGTTGCCAAGGGGAGTGCCCATACCAGATACTCAATTCTTCTTTGTTAGTGAAGGAGGTGGAGTTGGTGACAATGGATAGTCGCACATCGAGCGTAGGAGGTCCTCCAAGTTGCGGATAATGCCCTTGAGTGCGATGATATGCTCCTTCAACAAAATATTTTCACGTGTGCGATACTTGTTTTGTATACAGGATAACTCAATCATCTTGAAAGCCTCGATCTCAGTTGGGGTAAGAAGATTGTGATCAAGTTGAAGGATGTCTTCTGCTGCCGGAACTTGGTCCTCCGTGGTCTTCTTGATCCCTTCATCCTTGTTGATCTCCATAGGTTCTTCCCTCTCCAGCTCTATCTTCCTTAGCCAAGCATCATTGTCACCATTGTTGGAGGACGGAGACGACATAATGCCTGGCCTTGACAACCCTGACAGAAAATAGCTCGAAACAAAGACGAGAGATATTTGCGTGATACGGGAGTCAAAATCTCTGGGAGATTATATATTGAATATTTACCGACCAAAATACGTAACATGCAAGAAAACAGAGTCCGGAGAGCACACGAGGTGCCCACGAGGCAGGGGTGCGCCCAGGGGGTAGGGTGCGCCCTCCACCCTCATGGAGCCCTCGTGTCCTTCCCGGATGGCTTCTTATTTTTCTATTTTTCTAAATATTCCAAAACGAGAGAAATTGCCATTAGAACTGTTTTGGAGTCGGTTTATTTACCATACCACATACCTATTCCTTTTTGGTGTCTGAAACGTTCCGGAAAGTGTCGCTTATGTATTCCTCCGGGGTTACGGTTTCAATAACATTGGTTTCAACATTTATAGGATTACCTGAGATATAATGTTTGATTCTTTGACCGTTCACCACCTTCGGATTTGTGCCTTCCAAATTGTTGATTTTTATGGCACCGGGACGATAAGCCTCCTCGATAACGTAAGGACCTTCCCATTTAGAGAGAAGTTTTCCTGCAAAAAATCTTAAATGAGAGTTGTATACATAGTCACCTACATTAAACTCACGCTTTTGTATCCTTTTGTCATGCCATCTTTTAACTTTTTCTTTTAACAATTTGGCATTTTCATAGGCTTGGGTTCTCCATTCATCGAGTGAGCTAATGTCAAATAACCTTTTTCTCACCGGCAAGTTTGAAATCATAATTGACCTCTTTAATGTCCCAATAAGCCTTATGTTCTAGTTCGAGAGGTAAGTGACATGCTTTTGCATAAACCATTTTATGTGGAGACATACCCATAGGATTTCTATATGCAGTTCTGTAGGCCCATAATGCGTCATCAAGTTTCTTGGACCAATTCTTTCTAGATCTATTAACAGTCTTTTGCAAAATTAATTTGAGTTCTCTATTACTGAATTCTACTTGACCACTAGAATGTGGGTGATAAGGAGATGCAATTCTATGATTAACATCATACTTAGCAAGCATTTTACGGAAAGCACCATGAATAAAATGTGAACCACCATCAGTCATTAGATATCTAGGGACTCCAAACCTCGGAAAAATAACTTCTTTAAGCAGCTTAATAGAGGCGTTATGATCAGCACTACTAGTTGGAATAGCTTGTACCCACTTAGTAACGTAATCAACAGCAACTAAAATATGTGTATATCCATTAGAGGCAGGAAAAGGTCCCATATAATCAAAGCCCCAAACATCAAATGGTTCAATAACAAGTGAATAATTCATAGGCATTTCTTGAAGTTTACTAATATTACCAATTCTTTGACATTCATCACAAGACAAGACAAACTTACGGGCATCCTTGAAGAGAGTAGGCCAATAAAAACCGGATTGCAATACCTTATGTGCAGTTCTATCTCCTTCCTGGTGTCCTCCATAAGCTTTGGAGTGACATCTACGTAGGATTTGTTCCTGTTCATGCTCAGGTACACAACGTCTAATAACACCATCTACTCCTTTATAAAGATGTTGGTCATCCCAGAAGTAATGTCTTAAATCATGGAAAAACTTTTTCTTTTGCTGGTATGTGAAACTAGGTGGTATAAATTTAGCAACAATGTAATTAGCATAATCAGCATACCATGGAGCAGTATGAGAATCATTTATGACATTTAATTATTCATCAGGAAAGCTATCATCAATAGGTAGTGGGTCATCAAGAACATTTTCTAACCTAGACAGTTTGTCTGCAACGGGGTTCTCAGCTCCCTTTCTATCAATAATATGTAGATCAAATTCTTGTAGGAGGAGAACCCATGCATCTAATAAGTCTAGGTTTAGCATCTTTCTTTTCCATAAGATATTTAATAGCAGCATGATCAGTGTGAATAGTTACTTTAGAATCAACAATATAAGGTCTGAACTTATCACACGCAAATACAACTTCTAAGAATTCTTTTTCAGTTGTAGCATAATTTCTCTGGGCATTGTCTAGAGTTTTACTAGCATATTGAATACCATTTAATTTCTTATCAACTCTTTGCCCTAGAACAGCACCTACAGCATAATCACTAGCATCACACATAATTTCAAAAGGTAAATTCCAATCAGGTGGCTGAACAATAGGTGCAGAGATCAATGCTTTCTTAAGTATTTCAAATGCTTCTACACAATCATTATCAAAGATGAACGGTATATCTTTTTGTAATAAATTAGTCAGAGGCCAAGAAATTTTTCAGAAGTCCTTAATGAACCTCCTATAAAAACCGGCATGACCAAGGAAACTTCTTATACCTTTGATGTCCTTGGGACACGACATCTTTTCAATAGCATCAAGTTTAGCTTTATCAACTTCAATGCCTCTTTCAGAAATTTTGTGCCCCAAGACAATACCTTCATTAACCATAAAGTGGCATTTCTCCCAATTCAAGACAAGGTTAGTTTCTTCACATCTCTGCAAAACTCGATCAAGGTTGCTTAAGCAATCATCAAAAGAGGATCCATAAACGGAGAAATCATCCATGAATACCTCACATATCTTTTCACAAAAATCAGAAAATATAGCCATCATGCATCTTTGAAAGGTAGCAGGTGCATTACATAAACCAAAGGCATACATCTATAAGCAAAAGTACCGAAAGGGCAAGTAAAAGTGGTCTTAGATTGATCATCAGCTGACACAGGTATTTGAGAGAAACCAGAATAACCATCTAGAAAGCAAAAATGTGTATGTTTGGATAATCTTTCTAGCATTTGATCAATAAAAGGTAAGGGGTAATGATCTTTTTTAGTAGCCTTATTTAATTTGCGGAAATCAATTACCATCCTATAACCTGTAACAGTTCTATGTGGAATCAATTCATCTTTATCATTAGGAACGCCAGTAATACCTCCCTTCTTAGGAACACAATGGACAGGACTTAGCCACTGACTATCAGCAACGGGATAAATTATACCTGCCTCAAGGAGCTTTAGTATTTCTTTTCTTACCACTTCTTTCATCTTAGGATTGAGTCGTTGTTGGTGATCAATAACTGGTTTGGCATCTTTTCCAAATTTATTTTGTGTTGACATAGAGTGGGACTAATGCCCTTAAGATCATCAAGAGTATATCCAATAGCAGCACAGTGCTTCTTTAGAGTTTTCAATAATCTTTCTTCCTCCTTTTCTGAAAGGTTAGCACTAACAATAACAAGATATATCTTCTTTTCATCAAGATAAGCATATTTAAGAGTATCAGGCAATGGTTTAAGCTCAAACACGGGATCACCCTTGGGTGGAGGAGGATCCCCTAAGATTTCAACAGGCAAGTTGTGCTTAAGAATAGGTCCCTTTTTAAAGAACACTTCATCTATTTCCCTTCTTTCATTCATATACATATCATTTTCATGGTCTAGCAAATATTGTTCTAAAGGATCACTAGGAGGTACGGCAATAGAAGCAAGACCAACAATCTCATCTTTACTAGGCAATTATTCTTCACGGTGTTGTCTACAAAATTTAGAAAAGTTGAACTCATGAGACATATCACCTAAACCAATAGTAATAACATCCTTTTTGCAGTCTATCCTAGCATTAACAGTGTTTAAGAAGGGTCTACCAAATATAGTGGGACAAAAGCTATCTTGTGGGGAACCAAGAACAAGAAAATCAGCAGGATATTTAGTTTTCCCACACAAGATTTCAACATCTCTAACAATCCCAATTGGTGAAATAGTATCTCTATTGGCAAGTTTAATTGTGACATCAATATCTTCTTACTCAGCAGGTGCAATATCATGCATAATCTCATTGTACAATTCAATAGGTATTGCACTAGCACTAGCACCCATATCACACAAGCCATGATAACAATGATCTCCTATTTTAACAAAAATAACGGGCATGCCTACCATAGGTCTATGTTTATCTTTAGTAGAAGGTTTAGCAATTCTAGCAGTTTCATCACAGAAATAAATAACATGCCCATTAATATTATCAGCCAAGAGATCCTTAACAATAGCAATATTAGGTTCAACTTTAACTTGCTCAGGAGGTGTATAGGTTGTAATATTGCTTTTACGAACCACAGTTGAAACTTTAGCATGATCCTTTATCCTAACAGGAAAAGGTGGTTTCTCAATATAAGAAGTAGGAACAATAGGATCATTATAAGTGATAGTCTTTTCTTCAACTTTAATAGGTGCACCTACTTTTACTTCTATGGGAGGATGATATTTAAACCACTTCTCTTTAGGGAGATCAACATGAGTAGCAAAAGATTCACAGAAAGAAGCTACTATTTCAGAGTCAAGTCCATATTTAGTGCTAAATTTACGGAAAACATCGGTATCCATAAAAGATTTAACACAATCAAACTTATGTGTCATACCTGACATTTTACCTTCATCGAGATCCCAATCTTCAGAGTTGCCTTTAATTCTTTCCAATAAATCCCATTTTAATTCAATAGTCTTCATCATAAAAGAGCCAACACAAGAAGTATCGAGCATGGTGCGGTTGTTATCAGAAAGACGAGCATACAATTTTTGAATAATCATTTCTGTTGAGAGCTCATGAATGGGGCATGAATATAACATTGATTTAAGCCTCCCCCAAGCTTGAGCAATGCTTTCTCCTTTGCGAGGCCAAAAATTATATATATAATTACAATCACGATGAACAAGATGCATAGGATAAAACTTCTGATGAAATTCCAATTTCAATCGTTTGTAGTTCCATGATCCCATATCATCACATAGCCTATACCATGTCAATGCGTCTCCCTCCAAAGATAAAGGGAAGACCTTCTTCTTGATCACATCATCGGGCATACCTGCAAGCTTAAATAATCCACAAACTTCATCCACATATATTAGGTGCTCATCAGGATGTAATGTTCCATCTCCTGCAAAAGGATTAGCTAGCAGTTTTTCTATCATACCCGAAGGAATTTCAAAGCAGACATCTTCATTTTCAGTTGGTTCAGTAGGTTGAGGAGCAACTCTATGCTCTACTGGTCGGGGTGAAGATACCCCGAACAAGCCCCTCAAAGGATTACTTTCCATAGTAACAAGTGACAGTAAATTTCAGCACACTATATAAATTTTTCCTCACCAAATTCCACCTACCAATGGCGCTTCACTCCCCGGCAATGGCACCAGAAAAGAGTCTTGATGACCCACAAGTATAGGGGATCTATCATAGTCCTTTTGATAAGTAAGAGTGTCGAACCCAACGAGGAGCAGAAGGAAATGATAAGCGGTTTTCAGCAAGGTATTCTCTGCAAGCACTGAAATTATAGGTAACAGATAGTTTTGTGATATGATAATTTGTAACGAGCAACAAGTAAAAAAAGTAAATAAAGTTCAGCAAGGTGGCCCAATCCTTTTCGTAGCAAAGGACAGGCCTGGACAAATTCTTATATAGAGAAAAGCGCTCCCGAGGACACATGGGAATTATCGTCAAGCTAGGTTTCATCACGGTCATATGATTTGCGTTTGGTACTTTGATAATCTGATATGTGGGTGAACCGGTGCTTGGGTGCTGTCCTTACTTGGACAAGCATCCCACTTATGATTAACCTCTATTGCAAGCATCTGCAACTACAACAAAAGTATTAAGGTAAACCTAACCATAGGATAAAACATATGGATCCAAATCAGCCCCTTACGAAGCAACGCATAAACTAGGGTTTAAGCTTCTGTCACTCTAGCAACCCATCATCTACTTATTACTTCCCAATGCCTTCCTCTAGGCCCAAATAATGGTGAACTGTCATGTAGTCGACGTTCACATAACACCACTAGAGGAGAGACAACATACATCTCATCAAAATATCGAACGAATACCAAATTCATATGACTACTAATAGCAAGACTTCTCCCATGTCCTCAGGAACAAACGTAACTACTCACAAAGCATATTCATGTTCATAATCATAGGGGTATTAATATGCATATAGGATCTGAACATATGATCTTCCACCAAATAAACCAACTAGCATCAACTACAAGGAGTAATTAACACTACTAGCAACCCACAGGTGCCAATCCCAGACTTAGAGACAAGAATAGGATACAAGAGATGAACTAGGGTTTGAGAGGAGATGGTGCTGGTGAAGATGTTGATGGAGATTGACCCCCTCCCGATGAGAGGATCGTTGGTGATGACGATGGCGGTGATTTCCCCCTCCCGGAGGGCAGTTTTGCCGGCAGAACAGCTCCGCCAGAGCCCTAGATTGGTTCCGCCAAGGTTCCGCCTCGTGGCGGCGGAGTCTCGTCCCGAAAGCTTGCTTATGATTTTTTTCCTCAACGAAAGACTCCATATAGCAGAAGATGGGCATCGGAGGGCCACCAGGGGGCCCACGAGGCAGGGGGGCACGCCCCCCACCCTCGTGGGCAGGTTGTAGCCCCCCTCTGGAACTTCTTGCGCTCAATATTTTTTATATATTCTGAAAATGACTTCCGTGAAGTCTCAGGACTTTTGGAGCTGTGCAGAATAGGTCTCTAATATTTGCTCCTTTTCTAGCCCAGAATCCCAGCTGCCGGCATTCTCCCTCTTTATGTAAACCTTGTAAAATAAGAGAGAATAGGCATAAGTATTGTAACATAATGTGTAATAACATCCCATAATGCAATAAATATCGATATAAAAGCATGATGCAAAATGGACGTATCAGCCCCGGCCAGCAGCTTGGGCGGAACTGTGATGAAGAAGGTCAGCTCATGCACGGCGACATTGCCGGGATCCTTGCTGCTTGTCACCTCCATTTCCACCTTGACGGCGTTGGTCCTGCCTTTGGGCTCCCCCAGCGGGCCGTTCGCCCACAGCTTGGCTACGTAGTGCGGAAGTGGGGACGACCCCGCTCTGACGCAGATGACCGACACAGCGATAGGCGCGCCGATGTCGAGCATGCCACCGACCAAGAAAAATGCGCAGCCGTCCTCCTCCACGAACAGCAAGAGCCGTGGTTCCGGCAGTGGCACTTGCAGCTGGAGCACCTTACCGTACTGGATCCTGTGCACGGGCATGGGATGCATGGTGCTAATGTGGTGGGAGAGCACTGACGGCGGACCTTCGTAGCCGCAGACAGGCAGAGGGCATTTGCAGGGCACGAGCGGACACACGCTCTGGTGATCGGCGAGCTTGTGGTAAGTGACCTAGAGCCCACAACCTTCATGCGGGCACTCCACCCTCACCGAGGAGAGGATGGCATCCACCGCCATGTTCCGCACGTCGAAGCCACCGCCGCGCTTGCACTTCTGGCACTGCTGCTGCTTCCCGGGGCGCTCGACGCGGCAGTCCGCGTAGGCTAGGTGCCCTCCCTTGCACTGCACAAATCAATCGAACAACCATCAATCAAGAAACCCGCACCTTGCTCGATCAGCTGAATGGAGGAGGTGTATTCGAACCTCATACACTGGAGGCTTCAAGGGGCGGAGATACAAGGGGCAGTGGAGCAAGGTGAGGTCCATCGAGACCATAGACATCTCCATCGCCGGGTCCTTTTCCGTCTGCATGATCTCGCCCTCCTCGGAATTCTTCACTCCTCGTGCACAACCATCTCTCGCTTTATTAGGGCCGGGGCATTACAAAGCTTTGCTGTCACATATTCATACTACTTCAAGGTGAATTAAATCAACACATGCAAGTATCAAAAGGAGAGTCACGTCATGCATGCATGTGTTGTAATTAATGCATCGGTAAACGCAAATTATTGAAATATATCGAGTGCAGTGCTTTGATGTGTCGCGTCAACTCATACAAGACCGAGAAGTTTGATTACTACAACGCCCTCTCGCCTTAACCGCACCTGCCTTTGGCTGCATGACAGGTGGGCCACCCTCTTGTTGGGCCCACCTGTCATACACGCAAAGGCAGGAGTAGTAAGTCAATGAAGCTGCATCCCTCCCTCGCCCATGAGCGTGGTGGCTGGCAGGACTAGGGGAATCTTTCATTCGCTACATGCTCTCCCTCGCGCACGCGGTGGACATGCAGCAATTCAATCGGTGTCAGATGGCCAGAAGCATACTGTAGTACTCCTCCACTATAGTAGTACTCCAACATTGTTCGACTTCCCGAGGAGGCGAAGAGCCAAGCGCAGCCCGGACGCTCGTGTGGCAGTTTCATGTGTAGAGTAGTCTAGGATAGTGTGTACCGTGCCAGTAAGCTTTAAAATCATTGGGGTCGGCTCATGCTTTTTTTATTAAAATAATCTTCTGGCCCTACCTATCATCCTGGTGATTGTAGTTTGCACGCTCATCTGGTCAAGATAGCTAGGGATATATATTTTAATTTGTGGTGGGGTATGTAAGAGGTTGCAGCAAATGGAGTATTGTACACTGCGGGTATGTCAACTCGTACAACAAGGAGAAGCTTAATTTTACTACTCGCCTTCTCCCTGGCCCATGCGCGCGATGCCTCTCAGACGAGGACAGGCTTTTTTCTTATAGTAGTACTACAACAAGCTATCCCTCACACTCGCCGTGGACGGACATGCAGCGGTGGATTCGATACTATAGAAGCAGTAGTAGTAACATCATTGTTCTTCTTCTCGAAGAGGAGAAGAGCCAAGCGCAACCCGAACATGGCAGTTTCGAACCTTGGAGCACACACATACCCAGGCTCTTGCATGAGACAAAATTGCTATGTGAGCCCACTATTACTTGCTAGTATAGCCCTGTAAACCAGAAAGAAGTATTTGCCTTTCTAGAGATTTCAACAAGTGACTAGACTACACCGAGACGGAGTACATATGTAGCAAAATGAGTGAATCTACACCGTAAATAAATATATAGTTCTCTCGTTTTCCTCTCCGCCTTGGTTGCGGTGCACAATAGGCACCATAGGCACCTCGTCGTCGACGGGAACGTCTCTTAACACGCAATAGACGCGAGTGGTAGTCGCCTCCATAGGTGCTTGAGGCCCTGTTTGGTTCATAAGTCCTAGGACTTTTTCTAGTCCCAACTAAAAAGTCCCTAGTCCCTAGTTTTTTGGCTGGGTTAGAGCAAACTAGCTCAAACTAACCCCTCCTGTTTGGATAATTTGAGGCTATTTCAACCCAAACTAGCTCTAACTTAGGGATCCAAACAAAGAGGAGTAGTATTGTACATGCTACAGTCTGGACCGTAGCACATTGTTTTTTATGGCCATATAAGAATATTGTTTTCTGCTGCTGATTCACTTGGCTACCGTGGTTCGCACTCCTCTGCCGTGGTTCGCACTACTCCTACGTACATCGCCGACATGTGGGAGAGCCAGCATCCGGGTCGACGTGTCATGCACCAGATTAGAGTGCGGAACGAAAGGGGGGTGAGGGAGTCCTAGATTAGGGGGTGTTCGGATAGCCGGACTATACCTTCAGCCAGACTCCCGGACTATGAAGATACAAGATTGAAGACTTCGTCCCGTCTCCGGAAGGTACTTTCCTTGGCGTGGAAGGCAAGCTTGGCGATACGGATATGTAGATCTCCTACCATTGTAACCGACTTTGTGTAACCCTAACCCTCTCCGGTGTCTATATAAACCGGAGGGTTTTGGTCCATAGGACGACATACAGAACAACAATCATACCATAGGCTAGCTTCTAGGGTTTAGCCTCTCTGATCTCGTGGTAGATCTACTCTTGTACTACCCATATCATCAATATTAATCAAGCAGGACGTAGGGTTTTACCTCCATCGAGAGGGCCCGAACCTGGGTAAAACTTCGTGTCCCTTGCCTCCTGTTACCATCCGGCCTAGACACACAGTTCGGGACCCCCTACCCGAGATCCGCCGGTTTTGACACCAACATTGGTGCTTTCATTGAGAGTTCCTCTGTGTTGTCGCTGTCAAGCTCGATGGCTCCTACGATCATCAATAGCGATGCAGTCCAGGGTGAGACCTTCCTCCCCGGACAGATCTTCATCTTCGGCGGCTTCGCACTGCGGGACAATTCACTTGGCCATCTGGAGCAGATCGAAAGCTACGCCCCTGGCCGTTAGGTCAGATTTGGAAGTTTAAACTACACGGCTGACATCCGAGGGGACTTGATCTTCGACGGATTCGAGCCACTGCCGAGCGCGCCGCACTGTCACGACGAGCATGATCTAGCTCTGCCGCCGAACAGTGCCCTGGAGGCCGCACCCGCATCGACTTCGACCCTTAATTCGGAGCCAACTGTGCCGATCGAGGATGGGCGGTTGGACGCCGCCTCGGGGGCTGCGATCCCAACGGCGATCGAGCCGAACACCAGCCCCGCACTCCGCGAGAGTCGTGACTCCAAGGAGCCGGACTCCTCTCCGGACTCCGAACCCTCCTCTTAAATATGCTTATCTTGATGAAAAGAAGATATATCCTGTTATTATTAGTGCTAACCTTGCAGAGCATGAAGAAGAAAGATTATTGAAAACTCTGAAGAAGCATCGTGCTGCTATTGGATATACTCTTGATGATCTTAAGGGCATTAGTCCCACTCTATGCCAACATAAAATAAATTTGGAAGTAGATGCCAAACCAGTTCGTGATCCTCAACGATGTCTGAATCCTAAAATTAAAGAAGTGGTAAGAAAAGAAATACTAAAGCTTCTGGAGGCAGGTATAATCTATCCCGTTGCTGATAGTGAGTGGGTAAGTCCTGTCCATTGTGTCCCTAAGAAGGGAGGTATTACTGTTGTTCCTAATGATAAAGATGAATTGATTTCACAAAGAATTATCACAGGTTATAGGATGGTAATTGATTTCCACAATTAAATAAAACTACTTAGAAAGATCATTACCCCTTACCTTTTATTGATCAAATGCTAGAAAGATTATGCAAACATACACACTATTGCTTTCTAGATGGTTATTCTAGTTTCTCTCAAATACCTGTGTCGGCTAAAGTCAATCAAAGACTACTTTTACATGCCCTTTTGGTACTTTTGCTTATAGACGTATACCTTTTGGTTTATGTAATGCACCTGCTACCTTTCAAAGATGCATGATGGCTATATTCTCTGACTTTTGTGAAAAGATTTGTGAGGTTTTCATGGACGACTTTTCCGTCTATGGTTCCTCTTTTGACGATTGCTTGAGCAATCTTGATCGAGTTTTGCAGAGATGTGAAGAAACTAATCTTGTCTTGAATTGGGAAAAGTGCCACTTTATGGTTAATGAAGGTACTGTCTTGGGGCACAAAGTTTCTAAAAAAGGTATTGAAGTTGATAAAGCCAAGATTGATGCTATTGAAAAGATGCCATGTCCCAAGGACATCAAAGGTATAAGAAGTTTCCTTGGTCACGCCGGATTTTACAGGAAGTTCATTAAGGACTTCTCAAAAATTTCTCGGCCTCGGACTAATTTATTGCAAAAAGATATACCATTTGTCTTTGATGATGATTGTGTAGAAGCATTTGAAATACTTAAGAAAGCATTAGTCTCTGCACCTATTGTTCAGCCACCTGATTGGAATTTACCCTTTGAAATTATGTGTGATGCTAGTGATTATGCTGTAGGTGCTGTTCTAGGGAAAAGAGTTGATAAGAAATTAAATGTTATCCATTATGCTAGTAAGACTCTAGACAATGCTCAAAGAAATTATGCTACTACTGAAAAGGAACTTTTAGCAGTTGTATTTGCTTGTGATAAGTTCAGATCTTATATTGTTGATTCTAAAGTAACTATTCACACTGATCATGTTGCTATTAAATATCTTATGGAAAAGAAAGATGCTAAACCTAGACTTATTAGATGGGTTCTCTTGCTACAAGAATTTGATTTGAATATTGTTGATAGAAAGGGAGCTGAGAACCCCGTTGCAGACAACTTATCTAGGTTAGAAAATATACTTAATGACCCACTACCTATTAATGATGACTTTCCTAATGAACAATTAAATGTTATAAGTACTTCTCGTAGTACTCCATGGTATGCTGATTATGCTAATTATATTGTTGCTAAGTTTATACCACCTAGCTTCACATACCAGCAAAAGAAAAAGTTTTTCTATGATTTAAGACATTACTTTTGGGATGACCCACATCTTTATAAGGAAGGAGTAGATGGTGTTATTAGACGTTGTGTACCTGAGCATGAACAGGAACAGATCCTACGCAAGTGTCATTCCGAGTCTTATGGAGGACACCACGTTGGAGATAGAACTGCACATAAGGTATTGCAATCTGGTTTTTATTGGCCTACTCTCTTCAAGGATGCCCGTAAGTTTGTCTTGTCTTGTGATGAATGTCAAAGAATTGGTAATATTAGTAGACGTCAAGAAATGCCTATGAATTATTCACTTGTTATTGAACCATTTGATGTTTGGGGCTCTGATTATATGGGACCTTTTCCTGCCTCTAATGGATACACACATATTCTAGTTGCTGTTGATTACGTTACTAAGTGGGTAGAAGCTATTCCAACTAGTAGTGCCGATCATAACACTTCTATTAAAATGCTTAAGGAAGTTATTTTTCTGAGGTTTGGAGTCCCTAGATATTTAATGACTGATGGTGGTTCACACTTTATTCATGGTGCCTTCCGTAAAATGCTTGTTAAATATGATGTTAGTCATAGAATTGCATCTCCTTATCACCCATAGTCTAGTGGTCAAGTAGAGTTGAGCAATAGAGAGCTCAAATTAATTTTGCAAAAGACTGTTAATAGGTCTAGAAAGAATTGGTCTAAGAAACTTGATGATGCATTATGGGCTTATAGAACTTCATACAAAAATCCTATGGTCATGTCTCCGTATAAATGGTCTATGGAAAAGCATGTCACTTACCTCTCTAACTAGAACATAAGGCATATTGGGCTATTAAAGAACTCAACTATGATTTTAAACTTGCCGGTGAGAAGAGGTTATTTGATATTAGCTCACTTGATGAATGGAGAACCCAAGCTTATGAAAATGCCAAGTTGTTTAAAGAAAAAGTTAAAAGATGGCATGACAAAAGGATACAAAAGCGTGAGTTTAATGTAGGTGATTATGTATTGCTATACAAGTCTCGTTTAAGATTTTTTGCAGGAAAACTTCTCTCTAAATGGGAAGGCCCCTATGTTATCGAAGAGGTCTATCGTTCCGGTGCCATAAAAATCAACAACTTCGAGGGCACAAATCCGAAGGTGGTAAACGGTCAAAGAATTAAACATTATATCTCAGGTAATCCCATAAATGTTGAAACCAATATTATTGAAACCATAACCCCAGAGGAATACATAAGGGACACTTTCCGGAACGTTTCAGACTCCGAAAAGGAATAGGTATGTGGTACGGTAAGTAAACCAACTCCAAAACAATTTTTAAGGCAATATTTCTCCGTTTTGGAATATTTAGAAAAATAGAAAAATAAGTAGGAGTCCGGGAAGGACACGAGGGCCCACGAGGGTCGTGGGCGCGCCCCCCTACCTCGTGAGCGCCTCGTGTGCCCTCCGGACTCTGTTTTCTTGCACGTTACGTATTTTGGTCGGTAAAAATTCATTATATAACCTCCCGAAGGTTTTGACTCCCGTATCACGCAAAAATCTCCTGTTCTTGTTTCGAGCTGTTTTTCTAACAGATCTAGGTTATCATGACGGCCCCAAGCCCCTCCAAGGACAAGTTCTTCAAGAAGGTCATCAACCCTTACCTCGCGGAGGTGTTGTGACACCCTCAAACCATTGAGATGCGTGATGGGTTGCTGCACATCCACGATGAAGAGGGACCAAAGGGGACCGGAAGCATGGAGACGAGGCTCGAAGCAGTGGAGCAACAAGTTTTCAAGTGTCAAAGGATGGTGGAGCGTGGAATCGATGCTAGCCACATGATTCTCGCGGAGTTCACCAACAACTACAAGCCGGATGCCAAGAATACCAAGGAGGCCATCTTCAAGCTACATGAGAAGATCGAGCACCTCCAAGCCCAAGTCTATGACCTTCAAAACCAAAACTGTGAGTATGAATATAGATTCAAAAGAATGAGTTTGGCTGCAGATTTGAGGATTCCGGAGACTCGATCATCTTTCTATGATGGTGAACCTATTCCTTGGAAGATGGATGACAAGCCCGCATCATCAACAACACCTCCACCATCTCCTCCAACAAAGAAGAATTGAGTATCTGGGTATGGGCACTCCCCTTGGCAACTGCCAAGCTTGGGGGATTTGCCCCAATATCGTATCACAATCACAACTCCTATCTTTACCGTTTTTCTTAGTTCGATCCTATTAGTAGTATCTTGATCTAGTAAAATAAAGTTTATGGCATGATCTAGTTTTGAGTTTTGCTTTATGATCCCTCTATGTAATCGAGTCTGTGAGCTATATATAATAAAGATTAGTGTTGAGTCAAGGGCTTGATTATTTTGCCATGATCTTGGGTGAATAAAAGAAGAGAGAAAAAGAATAAAAAGAAACTGAGAGTTCATATTGATCTTATTGAGAGTAATGACTTCACATAGAAAGAGTACGATGATTAAAAGTTGTTGGGAGTTTGCAGACATAGCTTTGGTCATTGTTGCAATTAATAGGAAGTAATAAGGAAAGAGAGGTTTTCACATATAGATATATTATCATTGACGTCTTTTATGATTGGGAGCACTCATTAAAATATGACATGCTAAAGAGTTGATGTTGGACAAGGAAGACAACGTAATGAGTTATGTCTTTCTTATATCTGAGATAAAGTATGTTGTCATGGTTCCTCTAACCTGTTGAGCTTGCCTTTCCCCCTCATGCTAGCCAAATTCTCAGCACCAAGTAGAAATACTACTTGTGCTTCCAAATATCCCTAAACCAGTTTTGCCATGAGAGTCCATCATATCTACCTATGGATTGAGTAAGATCCTTCAAGTAAGTTGTCATCGGTGCAAAGAAATAAAAATTGCTCTAAATATGTATGATTGATTGGTGTGGGAGAAATAAGATTTATATGATCTTGTGATGTGGAAGTAATAAAAGCGACGGACTGCATAATAAAGGTTCATATCACAAGTGGCAATATAAAGTGAAGTTCTTTCGCATTGAGATTTTATAAATCCAACCATAAAAGCGCATGACAACCTCTGCTTCCCTCTGCGAAGGGCCTATCCTTTATTATTATCTTCTACCTTATGCAAGAGTCATGGTGATCTTCACCTTTCCTTTTTCATTTTATCCTTTGGCAAGCTCAGCATGTTGGAAAGAACATGATATATATATCTAATTGGATGTAGGGGAGCATGAACCATTATTGTTGACATTACCCTTGAGGTAAAAGGTTGTGGGGGAAAACTATAAGCCCCTATCTTTCTCTGTGTCCGATTAAAACTCTGTAACCACAAGTATCACGTGAGTGTTAGCAATTATGGAGGACTAAATGATAGTTGAGTATGTGGACTTGCTTTTTAGCTCTGACATAGACTCTTTCCGATGTTATGATAAATTGCAATTGCTTCATTGACTGAGATTATAGTTTGTTGGAACCCAATAAGGTTTATGATTTATACTTTTGCATTGTGAATAGATCATCACTTGAACATAAGTAATCATATGACAAAACCTATATATGTTGCTGTTATAAGAATATTCATGATGCCTTCATGTCCGTATTTTATTTTTATCGACGCCTCTACCTCTAAATATGAGGACATATTTATTGTTATCGGCTTTTCGCTTGAGGGCAAGCGAGGTCTAAGCTTGGGGGAGTTGATACGTCCATTTTGCATCATGCTTTTATATCGATATTTATCGCATTATGGACTGTTATTTCACTTTATATCACAATACTTATGGCTATTCTCTCTTATTTTAGAAGGTTTACATAAGGAGGGAGAATGCCGGTACCTGGAATTTCGGGCTGGAAAAGGAGCAAATATTAGAGACCTATTCTACGCAACTCCAAAAGTCCTGAAACTCCACAAAACGTCTTAAAAGAAATAAAGAAAAATCCACGCCAAAGATGAAGGCCAGGGGCCCCCCGCCCTTCTCACGAGGGTGGGGGCGCCCCCCCTAGGGCGTGCCCCCCTACCTCGTGGGCCCCCTGGTGGCTCTCCGATGCCCATCTTCTCCTATATGAGGTCTTTCGATGATAAAAAAATAAAGAGGAACTTTTCGGGACGAGACTCCGCCGCCACGAGGCGGAACCTTGGCGGATCCAATCTAGAGCTCCGGCAGAGCTGTTCTGCCGGGGATACTTCCCTCTGAGAGGGGGAAATCATCACCATCGTCATCACCAACGCTCCTCTCATCGGGAGAGGGCAATCTCCATCAACATCTTCACCAGCACCATCTCATCTCCAAACCCTAGTTCATCTCTTGTATCCAATTCTTGTCTCAAAGTCCGGGATTGGTGCCAATAGGTTGCTAGTAGTGTTGATCACTCCTTGTAGTTGATGCTAGTTGGTTTAATTGGTGGAGGATCATATGTTCAGATCCTATATGCATATTATTACCCCTCTGATTATGAACATGAATATGCTTTGTGAGTAATTACGTTCGTTCCTGAGGACAAGGGAGAAGTCTTGCTATGAGTAGTCCTGTGAATTTGGTATTCGTTTGATATTTGAGCCTCTAGTGGTGTTATGTGAACGTCGACTACATAACACTTCACCATTATTTGGGCCTAGAGGAAGGCATTGGGAAGTAATAAGTAGATGATGGGTTGCTAGAGTGACAGAAGCTTAAACCCTAGTTTATGCGTTGCTTCATAAGGGGCTGATTTGGATCCACATGTTTCATGCTATGGTTAGGTTTACCTTAATACTTTTGTTGTAGTTGCGGATGCTTGCAATAGAGGTTAATCATAAGTGGGATGCTTGTTCAAGTAAGAACAGCACCCAAGCACCGGTCCACCCACATATCAAATTATCAAAGTATCGAACGCGAATCATATGAGCGTGATGAAAACTAGCTTGACGATATTCCCATGTGTCCTCGGGAGCACTTTTCCTATTATAAGAGTTTGTTCCGGCTTGTCCTTTGCTACAAAAGGATTGGGCCAACTTGCTGCACTTTATTTACTTTTGTTACTTGTTGCTCGTTACAATTTAGCCTATCACAAAACTATCTGTTACCACTTATTTCAGTACTTGCAGAGAATACCTTGCTGAAAACCGCTTATCATTTCCTTCTGCTCCTCGTTGGGTTCGACACTCTTACTTATTGAAAGGACTACGATAGATCCCCTATACTTGTGGGTCATCAGACATGCATTAACATTTTGTTAGCTAAATATTTGGTCAAAATTTGGCACGAACTACAAAGGTGACCTATAAACCAGGACGGATGTAGTAGTAGTAGTAGTAAGTAGGAGTCGTACAGTTACTCACCTTAAATAGAGAGTTTCGTTTCTTTAATGCCACGTACACAAATTGAAACGCTTGTTGTGGAGAGAAAAAGATAATCACTCCACTATATATGTACGCTGGAGCCTGAGTGCTTGCTTTACTAGGGTTGCTCTCTTTATTCTCTCATCCTCTCCGGATCTAAACAAGACAGCGGTAGCGACATTTTCTCTCTGCTCACCGCTGGTCACTGATCTGTCTGGCTCCCTTCGGCTGGTGTGTGTAGAGGACTAGGTGCATTGTTCACGCGGTCATCGCCGGCGAGGGAGGAAACCCACAGCTGCCGGAGGGGCCCGATCCTCTGCCGTTGCCTTTCTCTACGACACAGCACCGACTTGGGAGGTCCTCTGACCCTTCTTCCTCCCTGTCGTTTTATGCGTAGATCCGACCTGCCGCTGCCGACATCCCGATGACCCTCAGGTATAAGTTCTTCGAAAGCGGCCTTGCTCTACTGCCCCATCTCCCCACGTGTCTGCATGTGCATCTTTTTCTACTCCCATCAGCTCTTCCAAAGCCACCTTACGTTTTAGTATTATTAGAGGTAAAGCTATTTCATGCATTCGAATCTAGGACTTGGTTCAAACAACGCAGAAAGGGGGGAAAGTTGTAGCATGAATCTAGGACTTGATTCAAAGAGGAAATAATATGGTGAAAGTAGTAGAGACCGGATACCCAACCGGTCTCCTGGTTGAAAAGGAAAATATTGGGAAAACGCAATACAAACTGGATAAGGAACAGATCTATTATTGGTTGAAAAAGGATAGAAAGTGGCGGCTGGTGGACAAGTCAACAGAGTATGTCCAGGATTAAATTTGTTTCCATCACATAGTAAAAGGTCTCCAGGATTAGAATTGCTGCCCTCACATAGTAAAAGGTCTCCAGGATTAGATTTGTTGCCCTCACATTGTAAAATGTCTCCAGGATTAGATTTGCTCACCTCACATAGTAAAAGGTCTACAGGATTAGATTTTCTGCCCTCACATAGTAAAAGGTCTCCACGATTAGATTTGCTGCCCTCACATAGTAAAAGGTCTCCATGATTAGATTTGCTGCCCTCATAGAGCATGAACAAACTCGACATCACCACTTTATGCCTTCTTGTAGGTACATTGTGCTAATGCGTTGCATGTCCTTATACCAACCTTCTGATGTTGTTAATGTAATGTAAAATGAAGCGATCACACTGTTACCTTAGGGACATGTCTAACCAGTGTTATTGTTAATCTAATGCCTCTAGTGATATGATGCAATTAAACTGTATTACAAATGGTACTCCTGCCGTTTTCCCCAGTATGATAAGTAAGTTGCTCCTTTACGCTGCTGAGTGTCCTGGTGCCCCCATGGTCCCATGCCCTTAAACCAACTCTTTAGCTGTTGTTGATTTACTGTATCTGGTAAACAAGCAATGCCACAGAGAGAGTCCTAGATTAGGGGGTCTCCGGACAGCCGGACTATATCCTTTGGCCGGACTATTGGACTATGAAGATACAAGATTGAAGACTTCGTCCCGTGTCTGGATGGGACTCTACTTGGCATGGAAGGCAAGCTAGGCAATACGGATATGTATATTTCCTCCTTTGTAACCGACCTTGTGTAACCCTAGCCCCCTCCGGTGTCTATATAAACCGGAGGGTTTTAGTCCGTAGGACAACGTACAATCATACCATAGGCTAGCTTCTAGGGTTTAGCCTCTCCGATCTCGTGGTAGATCAACTCTTGTAATACCCATATTATCAAGTATAATCAAGCAAGACATATGGTTTTACTTCCATCAAGAGGGCCCGAACCTGGGTAAAACATCGTGTCCCCTGCCTCCTGTTACCATCCGCCTTAGACGCACAGTTCGGGACCCCCTACCCGAGATCCACCGGTTTTGACACCGACATTGGTGCTTTCATTGAGAGTTCCTCTGTGTCGTCACCGTTAGGATTGATGGCTCCTTCGATCATCGATTGCGATGCAGTCCAGGGTGAGACTTTCCTCCCCGGATAGATCTTTGTATTCGGCGGCTTTGCACTGCGGGCCAACTCGCTTGGTCATCTGGAGAAGATCGAGAGTTACGCCCCTGGCCATCACGTCGGGTTTGGAAGCTTAAATTACACGGCCGATATCCGCGGAGACTTGATCTTCGACGGATTCGAGCCCCTGCTTAGTGCGCCACGCGGTCACGATGAGCATGATTTAGCTCTGCCATCGGACAGTGTCCAGGAGATCGTGCCGGCAACCGCTCCGGTGCGGTGGACCATGATGGCGGTCAAGGAGATCTGGAGCGGTGGACAAGCCAGTCGCTGAAGCGGCTCCGGTGAAGTGGTGAGTTGGCAGTTGGGGGTTCCAAGGTGCGGAAGGTTGATCCGGTGGGGTGTGAGGTCCACCGCTGCGGCGGAGGACTAGATTCGGCTGCTTGCCGTGGTTGGGGGGGTCGACGAGGGGAAGGGGAGGGGCTCTGGGGAAGAATGTTGGGGGCAAAGAGGGGAAAACAATGGAGTTACCAAAGCAGCCCTTTTCCGTTCATGTGGCAGGGGTAAAACAGGAATACCATAGGGCTAAACTTTCGGGCGCGTGATATTTCGATGTGAGCGGGAAGTTTGAAAGCTTTTGGCGCCTAAAATTATAAGTATTCTGCTCTCGTACGGCCGACTATGATATCATGGCCGACAATTTGTTTGTTTTGCACGCAAAAAATGTGCAAGTTTTGAAAATCAATGTCTCCAACTCAAAACTTAGATTGTCCATTCAATTCAAATATGGATCATTGAGCTAGTACAAGCAAATACCATCATACGGTCCAATTCAAATGAAATTCCAAATGTGTTTATCCTAAATATGATGAAAAAAGCAAAAATGTGTATGTGTATGAATAAAGTGGATGATTATAAAGTTTGAACATGCCCGTATGTGTATATCTCTAGGTTTGATATATGAATTTGAAATCAAGAAATCCTGGCTTAAAAATGTACCTCCGTTTAAATGAATTACAAAAGCTAATGATGGAGTTGAATTCCAAAATTCCAATCTTAGGTTTGTAATTCTGGTACATCAAGGTATATCACGCATGTTCAAAAGTATCGTTATCTCATAGTACAAACTGTGAAACAAATTGACCAACCATGAGTGCACAATATCTCAATTATCCTAAAGTCCCTCAAATATAGACACCTCACTCTTTATCTGAAGTCAACCCCCCCACCACACACACACACAGAGAAGTCGTTCTCTCCCCCAAACACCAACACACGAGCACATTAACACCCCTCTCTCTTGTAAAGTCCGGACCCCAACATAGATCTCTATCACTTTGTCTCTCGGGCATGCACACATCTCTTCCCTCGCTCTCTATGTCTCCCGCTATCTCTCTTACCCAAGCACACGCACTATGTAGAGTGTATATTTCCCATACACACAAAACGTCACCCCCAAACGTCTATCTTCCTAGTTATGTGGTTCTCGCGCACTCACCTCACACACCACCCCCACTGCAAACAAGCACACTTTGTCTCCTTGTGCACCACTCTCCTCTTTCTATCTCTCCCACATGCGGACCCGCCCTAGCTCTTTCCCCGTATACATATATGTCGTGACTCTTTGCATAGCTCCCCAATGTATAATCGTTCTCGATTTCGCACATTGTTCTCTACACCATCTATTCTAGATCTCTCATGAAGTCCCTATCACACACACGATGACTTGCTTCCCTTGTGTCTCCGCTCATAGGCCAATTTCGGACAACATCAACATTGTCTCCCTATCTATACGCCATTTATGGACACAAACGACCCCTCTCGCCCCCTCTCTTCCTCTCACTCTCTCTCTCCGTCGCTATCTCTCTCTTTCTCTCGCTCTCACACCCCTCTCCCACAAACACACTCGATGTCTCTTCCAAATAGTCTGCTCCCCCCGCCTGCACCCGTGATATCTTGCTACTACACATGTCACACCATCCCCCCTTCCCCTATACTAGGTTTACATCATCAGTGGTCTCTCTACTCCACATACACTCTCTGCCTCTCACACACAAACGCGTGCACAAACACACACAAACATGCACAAACACCCATTTACCTGGATCCTCATCTCTCCTCATGTCCGCATGTGTATCTCACACACTCACTCTCTAATTATGTATATGTGTCTCCACGTTACACAACACAAATCCCCATGTACATGTCTCTCTCTATCCTCCACACACATAGACAGAAAGAATCTGTTATCATTGCCTTAGTCTCTAACATATCACACACGCCCACACACACACACACACACTCTCTCTCACACACAAACACGCTCAACAAGGGTTTTCCCCGTGAATAACTAACCGTCTATTCATGAACAGTTGTGGCAGTACGGCGAACACGAGATGTGAAAAAGGATAAATCTAGACGTGCTTAGACCACCTAGTATGACTACTAGGACTAGAGCAAGCCAAAAAAGCGCGCCACCGTCACCCCTTCCTTGTCGGCGACGGAAAATCTTCGTTTTACACAGTCGAGAAGTCATTGTGCTAAGGCCCCACATGTCGAGGCGTTGAATAGAATGTAGATGCTAGTTTACGGAAGCAAGTATCAATAATACGTTTGTATCTCCATACTTATATTTCTTCTCTTATAAAAAACCGAGTTGGTGATGATGGTATGTGTGCCATCTTGCAATATAGACCGTCCGATCTATATCTGACGGATGGAAATTAAACTAAAAGATACCCGCACCCCTCTCCACATTTGCAGACAAGGCCTTCCCTCGTTCATCCTTATCTCCAACAAACCTCATTGTTGAGCAATTAATAAAGGAAGCCTCTGGAACAAACTGGCCTGGTGGCCGCTGCCGGCGTCGTCAATCCCCATGCCTCCGCTCAGTCCGACCACCGACCACCACCACACCCCACTCCTCTTCACCTTATCTCATATTTCTCGAGATATCATTAGTTTTTACACATGGGATTACTCCCCCAAGGGTCAATCAAAACAAGTGTTTTATAAAAAATGCATCTTGATGTTCCGTGCAATGCACGGATCTTGCTAGTACTCCTACACAAGACTAAGTTGGTGATGCTGGTGTGTCTGCCATCCATCGTTTCTGACCATTAGATCTACATCTAACGATTGTGAGGTAAGTTGTTGCCTTTTCTCACCAACATCCCACTTGTCTACCAATTTGCAGAAAAACCCATAATTAGTATCTTAAAACCAACCACATCCCTCCCTGACCCCACCAAAACAGCCCAAGGAATATATTCTAATTGAAACATAATATATCTCTAGTGACATATGTATATCAAAATTAGAGTGTTTTGTACCAAGTTTGTGAATAAGTATTATTCTAATTGTGATTCGTTGCAACGTACATGAACATTGCTAGTATTTCCAACCATGCATTTCTT
Organism: Triticum aestivum; assembly: GCF_018294505.1. NCBI lineage: Eukaryota > Viridiplantae > Streptophyta > Magnoliopsida > Poales > Poaceae > Triticum > Triticum aestivum. Next base: position 543,166,827 of record NC_057812.1, on the reverse strand, counting down.
TTCCTAGTATTCCATAGTTTCGAGTTTTCCGTCAAGATATTAGTCAGTCATGGTTGATATTTACTTTCAATCATGTACACATATGCACTATGTAACTAGCCTTGCTTATTGGCTTCCAAAGCTTAACTTTCACTCCTACTTACAATATCTAGAGTACTTAACAAAAAAACTACCACTTTCAACCAGCCCTAGGAGGAATCTATTGTACAAAAAATAGCAAAAACATACCCAAAATTTCTTAATCCACGCCAAAAACTACCTAGTACTCCTACCGATTAGGTTTGTTTTAACCCATTTAGGACAGGGTTAGCCCACATGTCCGTGCTGACGAGGCAGCTTAAACCAACACATTTTGTTTGACCGTTGACACGAGGGACCCACATCTGACCTTCTATCCTGTTATTCCCCCTCAAATCATTATTTTTCCTGAACATTACTTCAAACAGTACTGATGTGTGTTCGTCGGTGGTGCCGGTGATGAGCGAGTTGGCCGCCGCTTCGCCGGACGGGCCGGACGCCGCGCTGGCCTCCGCACGGGATGACAGGCTGGCCCGAGCGTGACTCATGAGCGAGCAAGCCGTCGCGCTCGCCTTCGCTCGAGCCAGATGGCTGGCCTTAGCGCGGCGCGCGCGAGCAAGCCGCCGCGCTGCCGTGCCAATCTAGCTAGCAAACCTTGCAGACAAGTAGCTGGACGGAGCTATCTTGGCTAGCTAGCGGCCACAAGCGCCGGACGCAGCTGGCATCCGGGCTGCCGCAACATGGACTCCGCACGGCTGGCGGTTTTGACCTCGCCTTCTGCCGACGGCAGTAGCTGCGTCCCATGGCCGAGGATGACTAGGTGGACGGGCCGGAGGTAGGAGGTCACTCGAGGATTTTTGTTGGTAAGAGGAGTACACTGGTTGATAAGGTAGTCTTATCTTAAGTCTGCCACGTATGCAAGTGGTAGTAGTTTCTTGGCATTTTAGTGGTTTCTTGCATTATTAGAGCAAGTACAATAGAGCTGAGTCAGCGGGCTATAAGAAATAAACTACTACTACATGTTGGCTATAAGATGGGTTGTAGATGACATGGCACTGGCTTATAGCCAGCAGCTGGCTATACTATTAACCATGCTCTTAGGGGTTTCTTGTACGGAACAATGTACGTACTACTAGCGACAAAAGGCGATTCTAGGTTGCATTGTACTCCAACGAGTACTAGTAGTGGTCGCGGGAGTGTTTACCTTGTTTTGTGGGTTCGATCCCGGCCGAACGCATGGCGGCCTTTTTTTAAAAAATAGTATACTATCTAGATACATCGTAGAAATGGATGTATCTAGAACTAAAATACATCTAGATACATCCATACGTGTGACAAGTAATTCGGACAGAGGGAGTACTACACTTCGCTGCGAGCCAATATTTTACACGGGTAGTTTGAGTTTTGAAGTCAAACGGATGTGCGGCCCCACAATCTGGGTGCACTGGAGTCTGGACAGTCTAGCCACGTGAACGGGTTTTCCTTCCCAGCATCCCGTGGCTCGCGTGCTCGCCCTAGCCGCACCTCGCTTGCAGCTTCCAGCTAGTAGCATATTTAAACTAGCGCCTCCCAATTAAGCCCGAGGAGCCGGAAAAGCCTGTCGGGGCATTGGGAACTGTGCAATATGGCTCTGTACGTAAAGTGCTCTACTACTACTCTGTAGCTTGTGGCGTTGCATGCATGGACTTCACTCCATTATCGGCTCTACTATAAAAGAAATTCCTCTTGACGTGTTTTTTTGAAACAGAGGCAAAAGCTTTGCTTCATCTCATTCATAAAGAAGGAACTACTAACAAAGTTCGATGAGATCCATTACACCTCCACAAATGGAAGCGAAAAGCCTAGTCTCGCTGTATCAAATAACTCAAATGTTCTGCCCCCGCAGTAACCGTCGCTGATAAACAGGCTGCTAGTGTGCGCATGAGAGGAGCGGCTGAGTAGGCCAGCTACGTGAGAGGAGCGACTGAATAGAGCACCGAGAGTACCCACTAGGCCACTACGCAGGTGTACTTCCCCTGCATTGATAGTACAGCGATGGTTCTAGAGAACAGTAGTACCCTCCACTTCCAACTGCAGCTCCTTGGCCCTAAGATTCAAGAGTTCAAAACTGGTGCACTATACAAGACTAGAATAGAAGTACAGTACTCCCTCCTTTCCGGTTTATAGGGCTCATCTCATAATTTTAGTTTTTCCATTTTATAAGGCTCAATTTGGTTGTTTCCCATCACATGTTCAGATTCCAAGGTGCATTAAATCATTGCATGCAAGTATTAAGAGAAAATTGACCAATGAATGTAATTTATGCATGCATGCATTGCAATTAATGCATTGGTAAACATACCTTTTTGAGGAAAACAAGAGCACTAATTGGGTGCTTTTTTGAGGAGTAGTTGAGAAAAGTAGTACTAGTACTACTACAGTATGAGTACGTACTCCTCCGTCACATAATGTACGGCATTTTCTGACACTAGTTGGCATGTACAAAAAATGGCAAAAACATACCCAAAATTTCTTAATCCACGCCAAAAACTACTACCTAGTGCCAAAAATTTCTTACTAGTGCTATTATTTACACTATAATGCAATCCCATAACGTTCCATAATGCTAGTACTAGTACTCCATGGTACCAAAAACTACTACCTAGTGCCAAAAATTTCTTACTAGTGCTATTATTTAGAGTAGTAAATAATAGCCTCACCCCTTCGCTGAGGAACGATCTACAGTTGGAAGGGACGAGGCCCTGCGGTTACTACGCTCTTATCTCCTCCTCGCCAGTTCCCCTCCCCCCGAAGAGAAGGCAGTTCGTCGCTGCTCCCATGGATTGCCAGGCGGTTCTCCTCCTCGTCGGGGCTGGGAGACCTTGGACGATGATTCTCTGGGAGAAATCGCACGCCGCTCCGACGTCCTCACCGCCGCAAGACTCGGTGCTTCCTACACCAACTTTTTCAAGATGCTGCTTAAACAGGCTTGGGGAAAGGCCATGCTTGTTGGTCTTCCATGCGTCCTCGAGGAGAAGGTTCTTCTATGGGACAATTCTTCGAACAGTCCACCGCTCCCTGGCCATGGTTGCACGTTGACTCCGCTAGAGTTGACGACGTTGAGAGGTAGTCGGATTTTGTCCGATGAGCAGGTCAGTAATGGAGTTTGATCATGTAGTATTTAGTTATTCCATTTCCATCCCATAATTTCTCCGCTGCCCATCGTCTTATATATAGGTCTGGGTCGGTGCCAACGAAGATTGGCTTGCATACCTCCGGCCGGATACCACCATATTTTGCACAACATCCACAGCAGTGCGGCCGTTCCGGTAGACCCCTTCTCCACCATTGGGATCGGCCTTCCGGACTGGCTGGGCAAGAATACGTATGATGATGCCTACATGAGATTGAAGAAGATAGCAATTGCGGACCCGCCGACAAAGCGACGCGGCTACGACGATTACTATCTCATCGCAGTGTTCGACATAAGGATTGCCATCAATGCAGGAGGCAGTAACGGCAGAGGCTGGCGCATGTTGGCGGCGGCAGATTTGTACCCCTACACGTTCGAAGACGCCGTGCGCCATCTAGGCCGCATCTTCGCGGTGACAAGCCAGGGGACTTGTTTCATCTGGTTGAAATCCTACGGTACGGGAGATTACAAACGGAATGCACAAACCATCATTTGCATCCCTAACGGTACTCCATTATTTTGCAGGGACCAGTCATCCCCCGATCAAAATAAGATCGCCGATCTTGGATGTGCATTTGCATCTGCGATTTGGTCTAACCTGGAACCTTGTAGCTAACTTTGGCATATTGGGATCAACTATCTTAGCAGTCATTACCCATGGTACCACTGATGTGCAACATGGTCACATAATCTACCACGATCGGACCGTCACCATCTACCCAGGCCATTTTTTAACCCTCTTGCCTTCTCTTTCATTGTTGTACTAGTAGTATACTTTGTAGTACTAGTAGGAGTACTTTTTACCTTGGAGGACGCGTATAGCTAGCTAGGCCCTTGAAGACTTGAACCCACTAGCTGCCACCATTTTTGTTTTTCCATGTCTTACTATCTCATCCATGTAGCCAAGAGTGGCTATATATAATAAGCCGGTTATTTTACTTCCTCTATACCGGAGTATTACTATTTGCTGCACAGTATTACTGACCGCCACATTTGAGCACAACATTATTATGCATGGACCTTGACTATGTACGTCACCATCTGTCCAGATCTGGGATGCCGCGTGTACCAGAAGAACGGTGCCGAGTTCGACCCCCGTGATGCTACGTGTGTGCCGAGGAACACACTCGGAGAGTACTCGCTTTTCATCGGGGACAACTACCCCATTGTGAAGCGGATGCCACCTTCCATGCACGACACGGAAGGCCTACCGTTCATGAAGCATGGTTGTGTCTTCAGTGCGCACCGCCGGATGAACGACATGCTGGGACACGCTATCCCTGATTTATGTCGCTTCAGCTTCGATGAGTCTCCATCGTGTGGAACCAGACTAGAAAGCTGCGACAATGATTCCCGTTGCCCATCGCTATGGATCTTGCCATCCATGAAGAACACCTGGGACTGGAACCTGGAGGAGGACATGTAGCCCATCTATAACGTGTAACTGGAGTACGGTAATTGTGAACGGTAGCGCTGTGAATATATGTAGACTAGTCGTGCACAAATTTATCACATGAGTTGGAGATGAACTTGTGTGGCATACTTGCATTTGTCCTTTAGAATTTACTACTAGTAAATGTGTTATGTCTACGTGCAACTTGTGTGGTTGTTGCATGGTCTCCAACACGCTCTTTGAGAAAAAAAGGTGGCACAGCTTTGGATATACGTGACGTGGCGGCATCATACAGTAGCATCGTTCGCTATAGTTGTACTAGTACACTCCTACTAGGATGACAACTCCTATAAAACCTTGCGCTTGGCTCTTTGCCTCTTCGGGAGATTCAACAGTTCGTACTCGTGTGAACCTTGCACTTGGCTCTTTGCCTCTTCGGAAGGTCCAACAATGATGATACTACAGTACAATATGCTTCTGGCAATCTGACACCAATTGAACTGCTGCATGTCCACCGCGAGGGCGAGGGCGAGGGAGAGGGAGAGGGCGCTGTAGTCAAAACCCTCTCCTCGTCCTGCGAACCACCGCGCGCGTGGGCGAGGGAGAGGCGTAGTAAGCAAGCTTCTCCTCATTCGGCGAGTTGACGGGACACATCAAAGCAGTACTAGTACTAGTAGTAGTAGTCCATACTGCGTCCTTTCCGTTTAATAGGGCTTAATTTGAAACGAGAAAAATACACTGGCGGTCAACGTATGTAACAGTACGCTCTTTACGATCACTCTATATAGTTTTGCGGTGATTATGCGATCACTAGCTCATCATAGAGCAGCGTACGTATTGCACCCTACTGACCGGCCACATAGTCGATGTGGCACTTTGTTGACTGGTTAAATTGTCACCTAGTTTCTGGGTCCCACCTGTCAGTTTGCAGAGCAAAGAAATCAGTTAAACAAAACTTTATGCAGGCGCGACACGAGTCCAACCCTTGCGCGCGAACCGCCCTGGCTGTGTATGTGAGTGCATGCACGTGTCCTCCCTCGGTCTTCCAACAAAGAGTGTACTACATGATGTACATCTACACTTCCAATGCATTTAGCCTTTAATCTACTAAAATCGATATCAATTGACTAATGCACCAACTTGTGCTGTAGGTATAGGCTACATGTCTATCCTTAATTACAACATGCAACGGCCTTCATTTAATCTTCTTATCTTAATGGTCGCATGCACACATAAGTCTGCTACTTTTGGGCGTTAATTATGCCCTGGTGAATGTGTAAATCTCTAAATGTACAGTCTTTCACGGACGTAGGGAGTAGGTTGAGCACTTGAGCGTGAGCGTGTGTGTTGCGTTGTGTGCTGTGTGCCGCATGGGTGCGTGAGTGTTGCGTGCGTCCATGTGTACGTGTGAGTGTTGCATGTTGCATGCATGCATGCATGCATGCATGGGGCTTACTCCCTCCCATTGACATGTTCATATTTCAAGCTTCCTCTGTTCCCTCCATATGGTGATACTCCCTCTGTTCCCAAATATAGTACAAAGTTGAGTCATCTATTTTGGAACAGAGGGAGTAGTACGGAGTAAAAGCCTCCCTCTGTTCTCAAATACGGAGCATTTGTCTTTCTACAGATTTCAACAAGTGACTAGGTACGGAGCAAAATGAGTGAAGTGAGCGTAGAGGCATAGGGATACTGTAGAAAGGAAGTCCTCGTGATCCATTTATTCCCCATCTCGGTTAGAGAGAAATATTCAACTACTCTTCGCAGTGAAGTGACAATACACGCTGCAGCAGATGGGACACGTAATTAATAAGCTGAACCAGCGTGTTGGTGTTACTAAATCAGCCTTACCCAGTACTGCCATCATGTTTCCCAGTAGAGCACGCTTCCGCAAATACGCCTACGCACCTCTGTCCTCCATTAACTGACATATGGGCCTGTTGTGGTAGACCCACATGCCATCGGTGTAACTATTTACACTCCGAATGACGGTATATCCTGGTAGTAGTACTAGTAGAATTGAGATTGAATGCACTTTCTTCCCCGTCTTCCACTCTTCTTCCTCCTCTCTTCTTCTTCCTCCTCTCTTCCACATCGTCGGCCGCACACCATTTACCCCCACTCACTGCCCGCTCACCCACGCCATCTTCCTTGGTAGCTCGCGCGTACCATATCCCCCCGCTCACTGCTCGGCCACACGAGGAGAAGCTTCTTTGCTCGCCCGCCCGAATCCACTTCCCCGCTGGCTCGCAGGCACCGAAAAGCCCAATGGCAGAACCGACTGACACGCAGAGCCGCGATTGGAATTCCCTCCCCGATGTTCTCTTGGAGCAGATCTATAGTCGTATGGACCTACTCAGCACCGTTCATCTGGCCACATGCTCGGTGTCTTTGTACCGTCTACTCGTCTGCAACCAGCCGGCTCTTTTCAAGACACCACGCTTGCTGATGCCCGATCCTCGCAGGTGGCCTAGACACTGACTTGACGATCCTACAGAGGTTGCCGTGGTGCCCCTCGACATGCTACCACTACCCGTCCACCTGCCCTTCATGCGCGGCCACTACTGGGCGGGCATGAAGGCCAACTGGGTCATCCTCATCCACCAATCTGGTAGTCCATGGCGTCTCGTGGATATCTACACCCAGCGAGAGATCACCCTTCCATCTTTGGATACCGCCTCCATCGAGCCTCGCGGCCTGCCGGACACTCCTGCCTACTACGCACGAGACGCGTCAAGCTTTTGGCTCGACCTCTGTTTGCAGAAAGTTGTAATCTGTGAAGTGCCCACACCATCATAAGACAACATGGATTACAAGCACATTGCCTTGTTCAACAAGGGATTAGTCTATCTGGAATCCGGTCGCCATACATGGTTATGGCTCATCATCAATCCTGTTGAGGAAACATTTCTGTCTGATGCTATAGTGCATGATGGCATCGTTAACGCGATCGACGCACAGACTGGCTACCTATACTGGTGGAATCTATCGTCGTGTAATTGTTGTATCTCATCTCATCTATACCTTATGAATACGACTGCCTGTTCATTTGTTACAAATTTAGAATGCATAGCATGTCTATAACCACATCATTGCTATATGTTCCTCTCATTTCCAAGATTTTTATGACCACGCATATTATTGTTAGAGTTGATATGAGAATAATTGGCATCTAATGATTGTTAGAATACATATTATGATCATAACATGATTGCTATATGTTACTCTCGTTTACAAGATTTTTATAACAACACATGTTATTGCTTAGAGTTGATATGAGAACAGTAGTAGTAAGTGCTATGGTAGAATATGAGTAGGCGCTGTCATAGCTGTTTTCCTCTCATTGTTACATGATGTTTGAACCATGACATATTGCTAGAATATGAAAGCCATTGGCTTATTTTTTTAACTTGGGGTATGATTATGACCACGGCATTGCAATTCTCTGTCTATGATATGTGTCACTAATCTTAATTCCACACATACTCTGAACATGATTGTTTATTTTTGTCCTTTTGGTCTCCAATTTGAATTGTTGTAGCAGACGCAAATGTGCTGGCCTTCATGATTCCAGGACCTGGAATCATACCAGCCGATGGGTGGTGGTTTATCGCTCGTTCAGCTGACGACGGTCATTTGATGCTCATTCGCACGTACCAAATTGACCAAACCATTACATCAAACCACATGCAGTACAATGTGTGGGGCGTTCGTGACATTGATGGCTATGGCTGCTTCGTGTTTGAGAAAGATTCCAGCTCCGTTGGGCCAGGTGTATTCAACTGGAGGCGGTTTTACAGCCTCGGCAACCACTCCTTGTTCCTTGGGATCAATTATCCGATCATCCAACCAATCATCGATCATATCACCGGCGATGATTACTGTGCTATGCAACTTCCATTCGCGAGGGGGCTGTGTTTACACATCATACCATGGGTTTCATGAATCACCATATCCAGAGATTCATCGACATAGCTTGTTGCCAGATAATCTTCAGTGTGTGAAAGGCATCAAGCTTCCATGCGATGGATGGCTTTTGCAAACCCGAAATGCGGCGATGTGGTTCATGCCAACAGCAAATATGCACAACTTGATTCGTACTGATATGTAGACTGAGCCATGTATCCTGCTACTGTAGCACGACCCTCTTTTGTTGGATATTATGTACTTTTGTTAGTTTGAAGCACTCCTCTGGTTTGAAGGATAGATACCTTCTTGGGATCAAGTGCATCCTAACTCACCTGCGTAGGATGTACTCATAATGATGATGGAGATGCTGTGCAGAAGCCATATATATATATATATAAACACTATTCTGATCACGGGATCAGAATAATATTCTGATCACAACATGAACTTCCCAAGTAACGCGCCTGACCTTCCCCGAGCACTAGGTTGAACTTCAGCTAAAAGGTGTCCAAATGGGGCTTGCGATATACCGTTGGATAGCTATGGACATCAGTATCATGACCCAAGTTAAATTTTTGGCAAAATGTAAGCGGTTTAAGAGCAGTTTTGAAAACCGTTTTTTCTTCATATAAAAAACGTGAATCGTATTTTCGATCGCATTTTTAAACTATTTATCGGAATGAGACAAATAATATGGCGTTGGAAAGCTACTGCAAAACCGCTCCTTCCACATGTTGAAAGTTTTCTCTAATTCCCTACGGTTAAAGAGTAATTCGGAAATCGTAAAATTTCACAAACCAAACACTCGAGTTCGTATTTTCGATGCCATTTCTAAACGGCTAATCCAATTGAGGAAAATAATATGGCATTGGAAAGCTTATGAAAATGCGCTACTTTTTTATGTTAAAAGTTTTTTCTAATTTTGAATGGTTTAAAAGTAATTTAGAAAACGGTACAAGTTTCACCAAGTTCGTATTTTCGAGCTAATTTTTTAACCGTGCGTCCAAATGCAGCAAATGATATGGCATTGGAAACTTGAAGAAATGCAAAACTTTTTTGTAGATATTGTTTCTCCTAATTCATTATGGTTTTATGTCAGTTTTGAAAATGGTTAAAATCGTATTTTTACCATAATTTCTACAAACTTTATCGGAATGGGGCAAATAATATACCGCTGAAAAGCTACGGAAAATGCGAAACTTTTTCATGTTGATGGTTTTCTCTGATTCCTGACCATTTTCATGTAATTTCGAAAATGACGAGATCATTCATTCTGTCTTTATGGCGAAACAGATTCTTCAAAAATGCACCACGTGAAGAACCTGAACTTCTCGGCATGTCTACTTGAACTTCACTCTGTTTTTCGCGTGTTTTTTTTTGCTCGTAGCTCTCCATCCACTGCTCGTAGCTCTCCATCCACTCACCGGAATTGAGCAAGTGATATACCAGTGGAAAGCTACTGTAAACACGCAACTTTCCCGTGTTGATCATTTTTTCATACTCGCGACGATTTTAAAAGTTTTTCATCTGATATTCATTCAGTGAACTTCATGTTGTTTTTACGTTGAACTTCTGTGACGTATTTTTCATTTGTAATTTTCTCATCCATTCGTCAAGTTTTACACAAATGGTATTTCTTTTGTATAAACCTCTCTCACAATATTTTTTAAAATTTCTCCGACGGAGGACTTGCACTTATATCAACAAACTTTTAGTATTTGCTTTTTTATTCTTTTTAATACAAAACGCGCACCGTGTAGTACGTGAACTTCTGGCAGTTATCAATCTGATCTTCTCTCGGATACATGAAAATATATGAGTTTTTTATGAATTTTTAATCTGATTTTCTTAATCCTTTTTTATGAAATTTTGAAGCACTCTATTATTAAAAGTTGAACTTCTTTGTTATTTAATTTTTGAACTTCTTGTTTCCATTCTTTAATAACGAGGAAAATCTGAGTTTTCTTTAATAACAAGAATTTTTGAACTTCCGAGAGAAGAGCACTTAAACTTTGCCTTTTTATTCTTTTTTTCTCATACGAAATGCACAGCATGCAATACGTGAACTTCCGACATTTATCAATTTGGACTTCTCTCTATTTCGGTTTTAAAAAACAAGAAAATTCTTTTAGAACTTTTTTTAGTTTTTCCTTTTTTTAATTTGAACTTCTTCATTTTATTATTTAGTAACGACAAAACATCTAAGTTTGTTTACCTTTGATTTCTTTTACTTTGAACTTCTTAGAAAAATATGGTTTTACATAAGCAAATAATTTTCTAGGTTTTTAAATTTGAACTTCTAGTTTTTATACCTTCTTGGTTATTTGAAATTGAACTTCTAGGGTTGTCAAATTTGAACTTCTACATTTTTTGACCTTCTCGGTTATTTTAAATATTAATGTGACGTATTTTCGTTTGTAATTTTTCTCATCCATTCGTCAGTGTTACACAAATGATATTCCTTTTGTACAAACTTCTCTCACAATTCTTTTTTAATTTTCTACGACCGAGGACTTGAAGTTACACAAATGATATTCCTGCCGTTTTAGAAAATGACAAGATCATGATTTCTGTCTTCATCGCGAATGGAAATGCACTTCGTGAAGTAGTTGAACTTCTGGGGCATGTATGTTTTAACTTCACTCTGTGTTTGACGTGCTCTTTTTTGACGTGCTGTTTTGTGCACTGCGTGAAGTAGTTGATCTTCTGGGGCATGTCTGTTTGAACTTCACTCTGTTTCACTTTATTGTCTTTTTCTTATAGGAAACACACACCATGCAGTACGTGAACTTCCGGTTGTTATTACTTTGAAATTCTCTCTGGTTTGAGACAATTATTTTAAAACACAAAAACAACATATTTTTATATGTATTTTGGACATCTAAATACACGGTGAACCTCCCTCAGACCAGCCGAGCACTTGAACTTCTAATAACCATTTTTTCACTAAAATAAACTCTTCTTAGGTGTACCATTTGTTTTAATTTGAGAACCTTGGGATTTATAAATATCGATCCACTTCATTATTTTAGTTTGAACTTCTAGTTTTTTAAAGCAGGGAAATTTCATTTAAACTTTTTAGGTGCACCATTTATTTTAATTTGAACTTCTTCTTTTTATTCTTTAGTAACGGAAAAAAATTGATATCTTTTTTCATTTCATTGGTTGGACGTAAATGATATGGCGTTGGAAAGCTTATGAAAAATTTGATACCCTTTTTCATTTCTACCAGAGGGTCTCTAATTTACTTCAAAACGGTAGTATAAATTTTGAACTGCTTTATATTTTTAATTTGGCCTCCTTGGTTTACTCTTTAGTAACGGGGAAAATCCTAATGTAGTAATAAACATCGAACCGCTTCGTTATTTAAATGTGAACTTCTAGTTATTATTTAGAAACGAGGAAAATTTGTTTTCCAAAAAGGAAAAAAAACCATGGTATACCTTCAGAAACCTGCTGAAAAGATATACCTTTTTTCTTGTTAATCATTTTTCTCAAATTTGCCATGGTTTAAAAGATTTTTTAATACGTTAAAACTTGATTCCAACGATATACACCATACGTTTGAATCTTTTATCCGAATAGAGCATATGATATACTATTGAAAAGCTTATGAAAGAATAACTTTTTCATGTAGACATTTTGTTAAATTCGTTGTTGTTTATAAGCAGTTATTAAAATGCAACATCTTTTTTGTTTTCTTTTTTGAACACGTAAGTCTTAGGTTTTTACAAATTTTGAACTTCGTACTTATTTTAAATTTGATCTTCTAGGTTTCTTTAGAAATGGAAAAATACGTTTGTATAAACTGTTTGAACTTCCCTTTTTATGTAATATGAGCTTCTTTGTTTTGTAATAAATATTTGAATTTCTCCATTATTTAAATTTGAAACCTCTGTTTTTCTAAAACAAGAAAAATCCATTTTTTTAAACTTTGCTTAAACTACAACCTAGTACAAGCCCCATTAGCACCACATCACACAACTTCTTCTTCAACTGCTGAGTAAATTTCTTAGCTTTTTATTTGTATATAGTAAATTGTACACATATTACTGAACGGACAAAATTACTGTAATTAAACCGCCTCACAAATGAAACTTAAGTCGGATGCTCAAACATACAGAAACAATCAACAATTTTAGACAGTGACGTAAACCTTTAAACAGAGCAAAAATTTGATTGGTGGACTTGGACAAAGCGATGCTCTTTTTACCCCCGCTGGGTGTTCTCTATATAAAACCAACAGGGATCTTATCCTTTTGAGCAGTGAACTTGCGATCTCCAACTCACCATTTTCTTTTCCGTCTTCTTCTTGGTGCGCCCATATCCCAAGATCTACTAGTGCTAGCAAGCCACACGTCAGTAGTTTGGCCTTCAGAGTAGATTTTTGGCTACAGTGCACTGAAAAAGCTCTCCGCATGTACTAAAAAATATCTTTGAACCCTCGTTTCCCCATTATCTCTTAATTGCATTCCACCTAAAATATTTCCTCTGATTTCCTGTCCAAAATAGGATGAGTTGGTTCGTCATGGTGGTGCCTGAAACACAAGGCTCGATAGAAGCACCCAAGAAGAATTAGCACTCCACGGCGTCGATTCATTTTGGAGAAGAAAACTCATGTTTCCCCATATTGAAGGACCAGTGAAAATGAACCAATATATCACAACATCAACTTTTTTGCACCTGCAAGTACGTCTGAACTTCAGACAAGAAAATCACTTAGAAAATGGACCTTGGGGGGCGCTGATGTGCTGGGCAGCCACACGCCATAGCTGCCGGGCGGGGGAGTTGGATCTGTACGCCTCATGCAGCCTGTACACGAGAAAATGGTCAAGGGCAGCTTCCTTATCCATTGCTGAACCTGCAAGTCGATGGAGAAGTCCTCCAGGCATCTCACTGATGGATGACCATGAGAGGCGGCTCGAACTTTTTAGTTCATGCATTTGAACGAGCTCGGGCTGCTGAATCGAACTTCCTGTAGCATCATAGAGACGAACAAGGGCTGTGAGACTAGGCACCAGTGGCGCGCCCACATCATGTACTTGCCCGGCTCCGTTGCGTCATCGTCGGCGACATCCTCTGTGCCGCTCTCACTCTCACGATAGGACATAGTCTTGTCCCGCTAGCCGGAGGAGCAGGACGACACCGCGGATGGGCCTCGCGCGTGATCTGGCAGCCGTTGCTGCAGGGGCCGAGCAAGTCGGGAGGAGGCAGGGTTCAGCGCGAGTGCGCGCGGCTGCACATGAGAGTAGGCGGGGTGCAGGGTAGGGACCAACCGCGGCGCACGGGAGCAAGTGAGGTTCTGGGTGGGTACGCGCGGCGGCGCATGGGAGGAGCGGGAGGGGTTGAAGTCCAAACCTACCTCGCCTGAAGGAAGGGGCCAGCCTTGCGCCGGAAGGAGGCGAGGGCGACGGCGTGCTAGGAGGAGGTGGGGGCGGCGGCCTTGCACCAGAAGAAGGGGACGGCGTGCTAGGAGGAGGTGGGGGCGGTGGCCTTGCACCGGAAGAAGGCGGGGCGGTGGCGTGCCCGGAGGAGGCAGGGCCGCGGCGCGTCGGGAGGTGGCGGGGCCGGCGGTACGCCCGCGCGCCCGAAAGGAGGAGGGCCCGGGGGTGTGTCGGAGCAGGGTGGGCGGCGGCCAGAGGTGGTTGGCGGGTTGGGGGAGGTCGAGGTGGAAGATGGCGACGGGAGGGACGGAGATACGGTTTGGGTGTGCTATTTCTGTTCTCTCCCGATCTCAGGAACATGTCGCGGCCCTATATAGGGGGGTTGTTATCCAAATAACTATTCTAATCCTGGGATTAAAATAATGCTATCCTATATATATATATATACATATATCAGTTAGGCTTCAAGTACGTACTTGTTAGTTAAACCTATGTATAAATTGTGACACTAAATACGACTAGTAAGTAGTACAGTAGTAGTACTAGTATACGTGGGTCAAATTATTCATCATGTCCACACATTGAATTGACGTGACAACACGCTGTGCGTGAGGTGACACAAGAATCCCGGCGGCTTGTTCGGGTATTCTGGAATTACTGATGCAAGTCGAAGAAGGATTGGCCCAACCTGAGAAATTTGAGGCCAAAGTGAGTGGTGACAGCGCGAGATTTCAGTCTCTCATCGATTTGTTCATACCAAGCATCGCCGGCGAGCACGGCATATGTTACACCCAACCTGAGAAACTTCCAGGTAAGACACCGATCGACCGTCTACTTGCACAAACATATTCCTTTGCTTATAGCTCTATTTTTCTTTTTACACACAGACCTGGTGAAGCAATTACAATTTGACAGTTAATAAAAAGTGAAACAAGTGACTGCAACATGCCAAAAATGTTATGAAAATGCCAACTAGGTACACTAAAACCTGTATTCCACAATACTGCAGGTATCACACTGAGTGGCCTAAGGAAGCATTTCTTCCAGCACAATTCCAGGGCGTTCAAAAGGGGCACATGGACGCGTCGCAAGATACAGTCGGAGTGCGGCATGCACGCGATGTGGCACAAGCCCGGCAATACCTTGCCGGTGATGGTCAACGGCTGGCAGACGGGCAGCAAAAAAGGTTCTGGTGCTGCACACCAACAAGAACTTCGACCAGCAGAGGACCAACTGGGTGATGCACCAGTACCACCTCGGGGACCTGGAGCAAGAGAAGGAGTGGGAGCTGGTCCTCTGCAAGATTTTCTACCAGACGAACACTAGGGCCAGGAGTAAAAAGATTATAAGTTAGTTTGGTATTGGTAGTTGTACTACCTTGTCATCCGCAAGTTGGTATTGTTGCTAACGATCTTTTGGTATGAACTTGCATTTGCTTCCAACCATCATGCCGAGGGTCGACGTTGATATAAAGCTGAATCATTTTTTTCGAAACGAATTTTCAGGCACCTGATTTTTATTTGATGGGTAGCATAAGCACCCGCCATTCGAATTCCCAGTTCTCTAATTTTTTTGAAACAAGTGCATGCACTTATTATCACGATAAAAAAACAATATCCGTGCTGCATCCCAATTATCAGTCTGTACTTGCAGAATTCTCTCGTTTATTGAGCACGTGTATTGTTTTTTCAGGTCGAGCAAGTTTCAACTGGGCTGTAGATTGCCAGGGTTGTTTGGTTTTTAACAGGCCCAACTCATGACGACAACGGGGCACAAAGATCCAGCAGGTATCTACTGGCCTCTGGCCCACCAGCGTTAGTTATATTTTGTCTTACAACATCCACAGGCAGTTTTTTTACTGAATCAAACACACAGCCCAGTTCTATTTTCCTCTTGAAACACATGTCCTACATCCGTTTTCTAATCTCTACCTATAGTTTTACTAGATATGATACACGTATCATTATATTGAGAACACATAAAATTCCCTTTTCATATTTACATCCTTATTTTTCTTGTTTTTTCCCACCCAGTGCTGATTTTTTTACCACTGGTTTTCCCTTAAACCAACTAAATTTGTCCCACGTCTTATTTGCTTACAAAAACAAAATGATTTTTTTGGCAAATCAATAAGTTCTTAAAAAAGATTTATCATTCCGGGATTACAACAGTTCGGACTCCACCGAAATATGCAAAATAAGGTTGGACTTTTTGACCGTGGTCCTAGGCAGAAAATGGGCTGTAGTAAATTACTTAAGAATTAGCAAATGGGCTGCAAATTATAAAAAATAGCAAATGGGCTTTATGTTGCCTGCCACAGATTTGGAGGCTGACTTGTGGGCCTACTAAGTTCATGCGTACACAAGGTTTCTCAAAAAAAATTTAGTCAACAATCGACTCTACCAGCGTCGGACCGTTAGATGTCAATCTAACGGCAATCTTGCTTCTTCAGTCTCTGATCCTCCTGCCCCAGCCGCCCAAACCAGCGTTGTCGGAACCGCCTACTCCCGCCTCCCATGGCTGGCACTGCTGCTGGGAAGGCCTCACGGGCCCATCATACTCGCATCCCAGACCTGTCTATCCCTCTACTCACCCACACCTCCTGTTATTTTCCGGCGACGACAGCCGAACCAGTCAACCCTTGTACTCTTCACCGCGTGGGCAGCCACTGTCATGTCTTCCCCGGCTCCGTGTCATTCCCTTCATAGGCCTCGCCCTCGTCCACTGCCCTGGTGCTCTCGGTGCGACGTGGTCAACGATGTCCATCCAACGGCCGTAGTGCTTCTTCAACCTCTGGTCTTCTTGCCCCAGCCGCCCAAAGCAGCGCCGGTCGTGCCGCATGCTCCTGCATCCCGTGGCCGGCTGTGCTGCCACGGAGGCCTCACCGCCCCCTACTATTCCCACCGCTGGCCAGGCCCTGCGGCGATGGCAACCTCACACCGCAGCCGAACCAGTGAACCCTCGTACTCCTCTCCGCGCGGGCTTCCATTGCCACGTCGTCCCCTGCCTAGGCCTTGCCGTCGTCCACCGCCGTGGTGCTCTCCGTGCGGCGTGGTCAACGTGGTCAAGGAACGACTTCCATCGGAAGAGTACTGTACGTGGAGAGGCTGACAGCTGGGTCCATGGCCACACCCTAGTTTTTTTTGTGATTTGCCAAGCAAGTCGCTTTGTCGGGCCTGTTGGGCTGCAAATCTTTCAAGACGAGGAGAGCTTTCATTCGGCTCGTCGAGAAAATGGCCCATCAGTAATGAGAAATGAGATGTACATTTTTAAAACACATCAAACCGGCAATTAGTTTCAAATATCTTTTTTTTTTCATTTCGCGATTTTAAATTACATTAATTTTTATGCGTGGAGAATTTGTTGGATTTTATATTGATACACATTTATTTTTAAAATCAGTTTGAATGTGAGTCGAAATTTCGGGATTAAAAATAGTTCGGACCGCACCAAAATATGCAAAATTTCGTATAACTTTTTAACTGTGGCCACAATATGGGCTGTAATGCTAACAAAAAGAATATGAGCTCCAAAAAAACCTTAATAATTAGCAAATGGGCTGTAAATTATTAGAAATAATGGCAGATGGGTTGTATGCTGTTTCCCACAGATTTGAGGCTTTCCTAAAAAAAAGGTTGATGCACAAGCAGTGACTGTTGGATGGCCATCCAACGACCGTCGTGCTTCTTCAATCTCTGCTCTTCCTGCTCCAGCCGCTCAAACAGGCGCCGGCGGGACTGCTTGCTCCCTCCTCCCCGCAGCCGGCCCTGCTGCCGTGCAGGCCTCACCGCCCCACTGTACTCCCATCGCTGCCCTAGCCATCCCTCTACTCACCCACACCTGTTGTTATTCTCCGGCGACGGCAGACGAACCAGTAAACCCTCGTACAGTCGTACTACCCTCCGCGTGGGAAACAACTGCCGAGTCTTCCCTGCCTCCGTGTCGTTCCCTTCCTAGGCCTCGCCGTCGTCCACCGCCCTGGTGCTCTCGGCGCGGCCTGGTCAACATGGTCAACGACCGACATGCATCTGAAGTGGACTTTAGGTGGAGAGGTCGACAGCTGGGTCCACGGCCGCACGCAAGGAAATGCCTCCTTATTACGCGCAAAATAATGATTCCTCCACCTGACATCTGGGACCCACCGAAAGGGCCTCTGTATTTCGCGAAAAAACGTTACCGCCGCTGACAGCTCAGAGCCACCAGCTATATCTTCACACGCAAGGAAGTGCCTCCTTATTACGCACAAAAAATGAATACTCCCCCTGTTAGCTGGGACCCAGTATAGTGGCAGACTGACTTGTGGGCCTACTAAGTAGACGGGGACGGAGGGCTTTGTCAACTTAGTCAATATGCACGATTCCAGCTCCAGTGACCGTACGATGTCCATCCAACAGCTGTAGTGCTTCTTCAACCTCTGGTCTTCTTACTCCAGCCGCCCAAACCAGCGCCGGTCGTGCCTCGTGCTCCTGCCTCCCGTGGCCGGCTGCGATGCGGCGGACGCCTCACCGCCCCCTACTACTCCCACCACTGGCCAGGCCATCCCTCTACTCACCCACACCCCCTATTATTCTGCGGCGACGGCAGCCTCACACCGCAGCCGAACTAGCGAACCCTCGTACTCCTCTCCGCGCGGGCTTCCGCTGCTGCGTCTTCCCCGGCTCCGCGTCATCCCCTTCCTAGGCCTTGTCGTCGTCCACACCACCGCCCTGGTGCTCTCGGCACGGCGTGGTCAACATGGTCAACGACCGACTTTCATCGGAAGAGTACTGTACGTGGAGAGGCTGACAGCTGGGTCCAGGCAGCCACAAGGAAGTGCCTCCTTATTACGCGCAAAATAATTATTCCTCCACCTTAAAGCAGGGACCCACTGGACAGGCCACCTTATTTCATGAAAAAAAAACATTCCCCCCCTAACTGCTCAGACCCACCAGACGGGCCAGCATATTTCGCGAAAAAAACGTTCCCCCGCTGTCAGCTTGGACCCACAGGAAGTGCCTCCTTATTACGCACAAAAAAATGAATACTTCCCCTGCTAGCCGGGACCCACCATGGTGGGAGGCTGACTTGTGGGCCTACTAAGTTAATTGGGATGGGGGCCTTTGTCAACTTTAGTCAATATGAACGACTCTAGCTCCACTGACCGTACAATGTCCATCCAACGGTCGTAGTGCTTCTTCAACCTCTAGTTTTCTTGCTCTAGCCTCCCAAAGCAGTGCCGATCATGCGGCATGCTCCTGCCTCCCATGGCCGGCTGTGCTGCCGCGGAGGCCTCACCGCCCCTATTATTCCCACCGCTGGCCAGGCCCTGCGGCGACGGCAGCCTCACACCGCAGCCGAATCAGTGAACCCTCGTACTCCTCTCCGCGTGCGCACGGGCTTCCACTGCCGCGTCTTCCCCGGCTCCCCGTCGTCCCCTTCCTAGTCCTCGCCGTCGTCCACCGCCCTGGTGCTCTCGGCGCGGCGTGGTCAACGTGGTCAAGGAACGACTTCCATCGGACCTGGACTGTACGTGGAGAGGTTGACAGCTGGGTCCACGGCGGCAGCAAGGAAGTGCCTCCCTGTTACACGGAAAATAATGATTCCTCCACCTGACAGCATGGACCCACCGGACAGGCCACCGTATTTCACAAAAAAACGTTTCCCCCATGACTGCTGGGACCCACCAGCTACACCTTCGCACGCAAGGAAGTGCCTGACAGTCGGGACCCACCTGGTCGAAGTGTACGTAGCGTTGTCATTCTGGTCGTGAACGTGTACGTACATACTGGTTGATGTAGAGGCACGCACGTGTCATAGTAGAGGCGCGCACGTGTCGTAGTAGAGGCGCACACGTAGCATGTACACGTACGTACAGCGGCCAGGGTGCAAGAAAGAAAATACGGCCACGTATGTGTACATACGGGCGGGGTCTCAAACGCCTACTCGCGCATACGTACGGCGAGGGCTCGTGTACATGGCTGGGTTGGAAAGGAGAAACAACGTCGTTGTCGTGTTCATGGGTCGTAACGGAATGCGTGGTCGTGTTCATCGGGAGGGCTTGGATGGAAGAGGCGATGGAAACGAGGCCTGGCGTACTGCACAATGGAGGAAACGGACCTCCTACGGTCGAAACGGGGGTCCTGTTGATCGGGAGGGGTGTGGCGTACCGCAAAACGGAGGGAACGGACCTCCTACAGTCGAAACGGGGGTCCTGTTGATCGGGAGGGGTGTGGTGTACCGCAAAACGGAGGAAACGGACCTCCTACGGTCAAAACGGGGGTCCTGTTGATCGGGAGGGGTGTGGCGTACCGCAAAACGAAGGAAACAGACTTGTGTTGGAGCGCTACGGTTGAAACGGGGGTCTTGTTCATCGGG
>NC_057812.1:543145434-543146148 GCF_018294505.1 Triticum aestivum | reverse complement strand
AGGAGAAACAACGTCGTTGTCGTGTTCATGGGTCGTAACGGAATGCGTGGTCGTGTTCATCGGGAGGGCTTGGATGGAAGAGGCGATGGAAACGAGGCCTGGCGTACTGCACAATGGAGGAAACGGACCTCCTACGGTCGAAACGGGGGTCCTGTTGATCGGGAGGGGTGTGGCGTACCGCAAAACGGAGGAAACGGACCTCCTACGGTCAAAACGGGGGTCCTGTTGATCGGGAGGGGTGTGGCGTACCGCAAAACGAAGGAAACAGACTTGTGTTGGAGCGCTACGGTTGAAACGGGGGTCTTGTTCATCGGGAGGGGTGTGGCGTACCGCAAAACGGGACTCCACGGGATACTGTTCATCTCCATCGTCGACCCCCTCCAGCCTCCACGAGCTATTGTTCATCCACCGTCAACCTCCTCCAGCCTCCACAGGCTCCTGTTCATCCAGCCTCCACCGCGCGCTACTCCACCGGCTACTGTTCAACCACCACTCCACCGTCTACTGTTCATCCAGCCCTCCACACCATGAGGTCCTGTTCAACCACCCCTCCACCTTCTACTGTTCATCCTGCCCTCCACACCACGGGGTCCTGTTCATCCACCCCTCCACGGCCACCCCTCCACCATCTACTGTTCATCCAGCCCTCCACCACAGCACGGGGTCCTGTTCATCCAGAGGCAACGCCACCGCTCACTGTTCATCCAAACCCCC